>NW_019641663.1:599425-615273 GCF_000599845.2 Trichogramma pretiosum
CTTAAGGTGATGCCTTGGCCACAATTTTTACCGACCGAGCACGGAAAATGTATATTGAAATAACTTTTTTTTCAGACTGATTTTCGAAAAACGGCTCTATGGAGCCCTCCGTATTGATGCTGTGAACAACTGCACCAAATTTCAGCAAATTTCATCGGATAGTTTTCCCGGAAAACAGGATCAAAATTTTTTATCCTGCAAACATTAGTCAAAAATTTTGATCCTGTTTTCCGGGAAAACTATCCGATGAAATTTGCTGAAATTTAGTGCAGTTGTTCACAGCATCAATACGGAGGGCTCCATAGAGCCGTTTTTCGAAAATCAGTCTGAAAAAAAAGTTATTTCAATATACATTTTCCGTGCTCGGTCGGTAAAAATTGTGGCCAAGGCATCACCTTATCTAATTTATGCAAAAAAATTGTTAAAAAATACAATTAACAATGAACTACAACTAATGTAATTAATGATGTTGTCAAATTGTAATACTGCGAATCTCAAAACTTAATGATACAAAGAGTTTACTGCTCGGAAGTGGCTAATACTATGATGTAAAAGAAGTATTTGTGCTCTACTTTAACATGATGCTTTATTTTTAACGATTTATCAATTATTAATTGAGTAATTTACAAATTAAGAAGTTATTGTTTTTTTCATAAATTGGCGCATTCTCGCGGCCGATTATGGCGCACGAGTATTACATGCATTGAGATCTACATTACCCGCGCTGCGCCATGATAAGCAATGTGTGATCTACATAACCTAAATCATTAGCTTGTGCATTCGAATAATTTGAGTAAAATATGACGCACTAAAATTGCGAAGCACATCTGTTTTTGCATTTCATACTAACATTATACTGCGCCATAATCGGACGAGATATGCGCCACAAAAGACGCAAGTTATAAAATTGCGGCTCAACGTGACTAATTGTTTTAGTTCAATTTGGATGAAAATAATTAATTATTTTGTAAAAAAAAGAATTTTAACCGAAAGATTATAAATTTAGGTTTAATTTGAGCTATCATACATGTGATATTGACAAGGGGATCATTCATTTATTTTGAAAACGGCTTAAGTGCGCCGCAACCACCCATTCTGACCTACCGGTTATCAATTATATTCTTCGGGGCGAAGAAATTGATCGACAGTGAGCGAGATAAATGGGTAGGGGTGTTTTTATAAGGCACAGATGTCGCGCGTCGCCGCGCAACACACATCCTCCAAAATTCAAAACATACCGCCGAGGTAAATAGTTTATCTGCGGCAAACAAAGACGTGTGTGCGCGTCATCGGCTGATTACCGATCGTCGCGGGGAAAATTTTTCATATGTATACATTATAATCGCGATATCTCGGTCAGCGATAATAACGCCTGTCCCGTAGGCTACCGGTCAAACTATCGAGTCGATATTTTCACGAGCTCGGCACCAATGGTATGGTTTTGGTTTTACCGACCTTTCCCACTGCGCAACGAGATGAGTTGAATTCAAACAGTTTGGTGCAAGTAGTCCATGAGAACGGAAAAAAGTGGCATAAGTTCCGAGTACTAGAAAAAATTCGATTACTCGAAAAATCTCGAGTACACAAATTTTCCCTACAAATTCGAGTCGAGTAAAACTCGAAAAATCGGGTACTCGCAAATCCCTAAATTGCATAATCTCAGATTAATTCGCATTATTTTATATTAATTTGCATTATATTATATTATATTATATTCATTAACATTATTTGTCTACAGATTTGCGACTATAACGACTTGGAGAATGCCACGTAAAACATGACGCCCTGGACAAATTGCGAAGTGGCCCACGACTTTAATAAAGTTACCGGATCGCTTTTGAGAATGACATAGATTCAAATTTGTCCAACATAGACAGAATGTTATTATTTGCAAAGAATGTAATCGTAAACTCTTCAATCTGTCTGGTTTTTTTTGGTTAAGATGATCCACGTGTTTAAAATTGTAGTCGTAGCTTTCGTCGACTTCGTTTTCGACATGGAAACTCTTTTCGGATTCGTCGTCGTACATGGACATCGTTCTGCGCACTCGCACACAAACACAATCGCTTGGATTTTAAAATATTTACTTATGTAAAAGCACAAATTATATTTCGCATTTTGTGATAAATTAATAATAAAATTGAACCATCACTGTAACATTATTCTCAACATTTTTTTCATTTTTCCAATGATTTTTCTAGTAGCTGTAATATAAATATGAAATTAAATATATTTTGATGAGTAATTTGGTAAATTAATATTTTTATATTTCCAACTATAACTAAATTAAAAGTTATGAATATTATGATCAAAATCGTAGTAACTCTTTTTTTTCTAAAGATCAAATAGGAATAAGTATAATGATTGTCTGTCTTTGATAGTTTACCGTGTTCGAATTTACGAGTTTCAAAAAGAAAATTGTAACTTAATTAGTTTTAATACACTAAACTATTAAAATTTATGTAAAATTCATATAATTTTACATGAAAATTGTATTGATTTTAATAATCAGTGCAGAATATGGGCATGGCAAATGGCAATGGCATAACGATGACTACAGCGACGCTTCGGGCTCCGCCCCCAACGCTCGGAGACAATGGATCTTATTCTTGGTGCAGCCAATCGCTGCAGTGCACGTACAGAACTTTCACTTTGTACTCTGCTCCTTAGCGCATGTGCTACTGGTGTTTCGTGGCCTCAGATCAGTACGAGCTACGACGCCGCATAAGCAGCACAAAAAAGTTCTCGACTATAACCCCTCGGCAGCAGTTAGTGATTGATAAGCGTAAAGGTATTCGCGCGCGAGTGTAGAACAAATTTATCATGGACCAATTGAGCAAGAACAACGTCATCGACGAGAAGCTGGACTTGCCGCTGCCGAAAATCGAGCAGATTCTCAAGGCTAACATCAATTCCGAGAAAGGCAAGTCGACGGACATCGAATGCTTGTCGTTGATCGAGAGAATGATCCTCATGAACTACAACGACGATCTGAAATTCGACCAAGAGGGTAAGCCGATACTGCGGCGTACCACGGCGGTGCATTTCGTGGCCAGGCGCGATCTACCCCTGGAGAGCCCCAAGATCCAGGCACTCTTTCGAGTGTACGACAGATTCGAGGCGAATTACGTCGACGAGACGGGCTTGAGCCACTTCCACGTGGCCTGCCGATACGGCTTCCACGACGTGGTCGAGCGATTCATCGAGGCCGGGCAGAGTCCGGATTTTCGACCGTTACAAACGATAGACCCGCCGTTGCACTTGGCTCTACACCACGGCCACTGGACGACGGCGGAATTGCTCCTGAGTCGAGGCCGCGCCGACCCAACCGCGACCAGCAGAGACGGATTGACAGCCTTGCATGTGCTCAGTCAGAATCGGGAATGCGATATGGACTTGGCGCAGACGTTGCTCCAGGGCGGCCTCGACGTGCGAGTCGACGCTTGGGACAGGTGGGGTAACACACCGCTTCACCTGGCCCTGCACCATGGCAACGCCAAGATGGTCGAGCTGCTGTTGAGGCACGGCTCCAATCCGAACTTCGTCAACAACGCCGGGATGTCTCCGCTGCACGTCATCTCGAGGCGGGACCGCCACGGCCACCTGGCGGAGCTGTTCTTCGGCGTCGCGGACGAGATGCATCTCTCGGTGTGGGTCGACGCCCAGGACAATGAGGGCAACACACCGCTTCACTGTGCCCTGCAACGGGGACTCAAGAGGGTCGTCGTTCTACTGCTGCAGCGTGGGGCCGAGCCGAATTTGGCCTGCGCCGACGGTGGCAATTGCCTGCACATCCTCTGCCGGCAGCAGTACGACGGAGAGCTCATCGACGCCTTCTTCGAGGTCATCAACGATAGACGCCAGCTGATGGAGGTCAATGCCCGGGACAAGCAGGGCGACACTCCGCTGCACTTGGCTCTACGACGCGACGACGTGGCCATGGCCGAGCTCCTGCTGAGGAGCGGCGCCGACTCGCTTCTGGCCAACAACGAGGGAGACACGCCCCTGCTCATGATGAGTCGAAATTACGACGAGTGCCGCGACCTCTTGGATATACTGAGTGGTCTCACCTTGAATCAACCTCCAACGTTACAGGTCGACGTCGTGGGCAGTTCGGCCATTACGGTTACCAGCACCGTCGTCTGAGGAATTCGTTCGTCCGCGCATTATTTAAACAAAGAGATAAGCAATGATTGGCCAGCAAAATTGTTCTTGAAAATTTTAACGAGATTCATTTCAATTATTTTTTATTGATAAGCACACGATCGTTTTTAATAACAAAGATCTTAACATGTACATACATAATTGTTACGCAATCTTATCGAGACCTTATACACGTTATCGAACGTAAATGTAAAAAAAAGTTATACTATAGCCAATTGTAAAAGTTTAAATAATGTAAGGAAAAAACGATTATTGATAATTATGAACTCACTAATTAATTTTTTAATAAACCAACATTAAATGGAAAAATTTCAAACGTATTGTCTTTATTTCAAGAATATATTCGTCGTCAAATATTAAAAAAATATAAAATAAACATTTGTAATATAATTATAATTAATAATTAATAATAATCATTCAACAACATTAATATCTGATAATTACCAGGCTCTACTCAAAATATGACATGCCTTATACTTTTTTTAACGGATACGCCTTACTTTTCGGAATGTGACTTATATCTTTATTATAATTTAAAATGAAAATTTGATAAACATGAAATGATTTGATGAAATGTTTTTCTTTAGAAAAAACTACAAGATTGATATTTGACTCCATGATCTGTTACCTTTCTAACCGGAAATCAATGACACGACGTAATTTAATCGTATACGATGAATATGATGATATATATACATATGAAAAATTTTTCCCGCGACGATAGGTAATCAGCCGATGACGCGCGCACACGGCTTTGTTTGCCGCAGATAAACTATTTACCTCAGCGGTATGTTTTGAAATTTGGAGGATGTGTGTTGCGCGACGCGATTTCTGCTGGAAATGGGCGCCAATCCAAACTTGGCCGACTACGATGGAAATAACGGTCTGCACCACGTGTGCAAGATGGGCGAAGGCAACGATGGCTTGGCGGACATGATATTCGGTAACGACGATTACAAGCCGTTGCCGATTAGCGCCCGGAACGACAAAGACTATACACCACTGCACCTGGCGGTGAAGAGAGAAGCCTCGAATATGATCGAAGTGCTCCTGAGACACGGGGCCTATTCCAATGCAACCAACGATAAGGGAATGACACCATTGCATTACATTTGCAAGAAGTACGACGATCCGACCTTGCTGAATCTATTCCTCGGGATCAACGAAGAACTCGGTCAGCCGGTGCTGATCGACGCCCTGGATAATAACGGCCGGACACCCTTGGCCTGGGCTCTGGCTAGCCATAACATCCGCTCGGCCGAGGTGCTGCTGAGGCGAGGCGCCGACACGATTTTGGGCACGCCCTTGAACCGCATTTGCTATTACGGCGATCGTTGGGTCGAGCTGTTCTTCGAAGTCATCGACGGGAGGAATCATGTGGTGGATTAAACGCCCGGGACAATGATGGTTACACGCCCTTGCACGTGGCTGTGTGTTGCGGCTATAGAAACTCGATGGAATTGCTGCTGAGAAGAGGCGTCGACCCGAACTTGGTCAATGATGATGGAATGACGGCTCTGCACCTTATTTGCAGGAGAGGCCAAGACGACGATTTGGCGGAACGATTTTTCACTGTCAATACCGAAGTCGGTCAGCAGGTGCTGGTCAATGTTCAAGATAATTTGGGCAACACGCCGCTGCATTTGGCTCTGTCTCGGGGCCACAGAAACTTGGTAAAATTGCTGCTGAGAAGGGGTGCTTCAACAGCGGAACCTCTGCACGACATTTGCAAGAGGGACCAAGATGACGGCTTCGCGAATATGTACTTCCATATCAACGCAGAACTCGATCGACCGGTGGACGTCGATGCCCGGGACCAGTTGGGTCGGACACCGCTGCAACTGGCTCTGACGAGTCTCCTGCCCGATGCGATCGATGCGCTATTGGCTAACGGCGCCGCTCTGCCAAGTGCCTTCCCCCCCACCGTGGATGATTTTCGCCAGAGATTCAATCCGGTAAAATATAACGAAAATTATGTTAAATTGAGAATAGCATCTGGCATTCTGGTCGTTATCGAGTGCTTAGATAAACATGGATACGAGATGGACCAAACCATAGCCTTTGAAGATCATGAAATTATTCGCTGATTTCGGTTTATACGAGAAGTCGACGAGTCTCGAAAAATATTGGTACGAAGACGAGAAGTTTGCCGACAAATCGAAAGAGACGATGGTAATGGGTATACCCATTTATCTCGCTCACTGTCGATCAATTTCTTCGACCCGAAGAATATAATTGATAACCGGTAGGGAAGAATGGGTGATTGCGGCGCACTTAAGCCATTTTCAAAATAAATGAATGATCCCCTTGTCAATATCACATGTATGATAGCTCAAATTAAACCTAAATTTATAATCTTTCGGTTAAAATTCTTTTTTTTACAAAATAATTAATTATTTTCATCCAAATTGAACTGAAACAATTAGTCACGTTGCGCCGCAATTTTATAACCTGCGTCTTTTGTGGCACATATCTCGTCCGATTATGGCGCAGTATAATGTTAGTATGAAATACAAAAACAGATGTGCTTCGCAATTTGAACCACATCTGTTGAAACCATATAAGTTTTATTTATTTTAAGAATCGATTTAATCACACCCAATTCAAATTCTCTCGGAAATTTGTCTAGTACATAGATTATTTCTTCTTCAAAATGTGTATTATTCATTTCAATCCATTTATAACCTACCTATTTGGTCGTATTTGTTTATCTTACTTGGGCGATTTTTGTTTATGATTTGGGCGCGAAATCGCCCCAGTTGAGATTAAAACGATACCACCGTGTCGGACAAAAGCGTCACCAGACTGCGGCACATTTAGTTACCAAGCGGTAAGATACGAGTCTCAAATTTCTTTCAGTGTAAACGCGTGCGCGCACGATAGTTTTTCACCGATAACGATGACTCGGTGTAAACTGTCTGCGGTGTCGATTTGTGTGCGATCGGACAATTCACGTCGAAATTTACATTTTCAGAGAGTGAGATTCACACTCATAAGGAGTCGATAGCGTGGAAGAATCAAAGTCGATAAGCAATTACGTTTCTGTTGTCTAACAAGAAAAAGAGATACGAGCGGATATTGTTAATTGCGTTACGTATCTATTGTGTCAAAACTGGAAGTTACAAGATGAGCCTTTTTTCTACTTTTTTATATCTTTCATTTTTTTCTCAATTCATTGTTCCAAAAAAACAAGTAGAGGAGAATCACTTATTGCGGTGCGTGTGTTATTGTGGCGCACGTCTATTTAGCATACTTGGAAATATTTTTTTGAACTGAAATTCTACAACAATATTCTATGCAGAACACTTATCTAATTTATGCAAAAAATTGTTAAAAAATACAATTAACAATCAACTACAACTAATGTAATTAATGATGTTGTCAAATTGTAATACTGCGAATCTCAAAACTTAATGATACAAAGAGTTTACTGCTCGGAAGTGGCTAATACTATGATGTAAAAGAAGTATTTGTGCTCTACTTTCACATGATGCTTTATTTTGAACGATTTATCAATTATTAATTGAGTAATTTACAAATTAAGAGGTTATTGTTATTTTCCTAATGTGGCGCATTCTCGCGGCCGATTATGGCGCACGAGTATTACATGCATTGAGGTCTACATTACCCGCGCTGCGCCACAATAAGCAATGTGTGATCTACATAACCTAAATCATTAGCTTGTGTATTCGAATAATTTGAGTAAAATATGACGCACTAAAATTGCGAAGCACATCTGTTTTCGCATTTCATACTAACATTATTGCTAAACACATGTGTTTTTGGATTTCATACTAACATTATACTGCGCCATAATCGGACGAGATATGCTCCACAAAAGACGCAGGTTATAAAATTGCGGCGCAACGTGACTAATTGTTTCAGTTCAATTTGGATGAAAATAATTAATTATTTTGTAAAAAAAAGAATTTTAACCGAAAGATTATAAATTTAGGTTTAATTTGAGCTATCATACATTTGATATTGACAAGGGGATCATTCATTTATTTTGAAAATGGTTTAAGTGCGCCGCAATCACCCATTCTGACCTACCGGTTATCAATTATATTCTTCGGGGCGAAGAAATTGATCGACAGTGAGCGAGATAAATGGGTAGAAGTGTTTTTATAAGGCACAGATATCGCGCGTCGCCACTTAACACACATCCTTCAAATTTCAAAATATACTGCTGAGGTAAATAGTTTATCTGCGGCAAACAAAGACGTGTGCGCGCGTCATCGGCTGATTACCGATCGTCGCGGGGAAAATTTTTCATATGTATACATCATAATCGCGATATCTCGTCGATATTTTCGCGAGCTCGGCACAAGTGGTATGTAACCGCACAAGATACACATTTCGTCATTTGACTCGCTCAATGAAAATATTGAAAAAAAATGTTTGATTATCTCGATTTTTGAAATTTTCAATAATTTTTTCTGAAGGCCTGAAGCACTCAAAAAATCTGAAAAAATTCAAAGTTATTTGGATTGTAGAAAAGTATTTTTATGAATTTTTTCAGATTTTTGACTTGCTTCATGTCCTCAAAAAAAATATAGAGCGAAAATGGACGTTTATACCGGAAGTGGAGGGTAGGAGGGGGGAGGGGGTCTAAAAATTTTTTTTTGGGACCTTTTTACCATGTACTATAACATACCAAAAGCGCGTCAAAATCGGTGACATATGTGCGCGTGTATTTTTAGATGACTTACTGTTTGTGAGTTCTCTTGGTGAATATGTAACGTGTTTGCAGCTGGCTCCGATGCCGTAAAAGTTTTATACGGTTCGTTCATAGCGCTAGAAGTGAAATATGAGGTAAAGCAGTGAATTTACATACGTATCTCATTAGAAATCTATATTTTCATTAGATTTGAGATACGATTGTAAGACAGTAGACTTCTAAATAAAACTTTTACTTCTTTTGTGAAATGCACGTCCGAACACGTCACGAATATTCTATAAAGCAACTCAAACTAGTGAATAAGCGCAATTTATTGAATTTCAAAAATTAAGAGAAACTCCAGAAGATCTACAATCGAGAACATGTGCTTGCATCGAATTTCAAAAATGGAAAAACAAAATTTTTTGTTTCCGGTGATTCGGCGTTTGGAATACGGTGTTTGCTATTCGACCTACTTTTAACTGCTACTATATCCCAAAAACGCTACTTTTCGGCCCGCGCGGCGCCAAATCTCACGTTTTTACACGTTCGTCGCTGTATTTCCTTAAGTAATAATCAATACCACTCTTTGAAAACTTGCCCGTCGATAGGAAATTTCCTCAGCTTTCGATTGAGACTAATTAGAAAAATCTTAAAAATGCCCTTTTCTGAGATATTCGACTTTGAAGGTTTTCCGGCAATTTTCTCGAGGAAAATGAAAATTTTTTGGAAATTTGACCTCACAATAGGAAAGCTGAGGTAATTTCCAATCGGAATCATGTGGCTCATATTTTTTCTAGGTGCATTTAGATGCTATTCTGAAGAGTTACAAATTGAGCAATTTGGCATAATAAGGCCGCTCGGGCGCACCGCTGGAGACTTAACGTGAAACGACTCATATACGCTGTACAGAGAGCAGTCGTCTCATCCTTCTGCTGCTCTTGCCCAACTATACATCCAAGCATATTGTACAAAAGTAACTTCAATGCAAATTGTATAGCTCATATTCTCGGGCTGGAAGATAGGAGTAAATGACCTACTTTCTGGCGAGGTTATACTAGCTGAAATATACATGATGCGAAATTACATCGATATGTAAATAAATAATGAGCGTGCACGTGCTCGTTTATCAAAGATTTTAACGATTTCGCAACGACAGTTTATCAACGTAGACATAAGATGTAGCACTATTATGTAGTGTAAGCTTGCTTTTATTGTTTGCAAGTGTCTGATGTGCCATCTAGTAGTGAGTTGATACATTAAATTCATTGTAAAACCTTCCCTTAAGTGTACCACGATAATACTTAAAAATTACGAATAATCTTGCTGTGATCAAATAATTTACATGCTACGCGTTGTACCACGTACATTTCAGCGATTCGATAATTGACATCGATTGGCTGTAAAAAATTACTCCAAAATCGCATTATGTGTCAGAAAAATTCTGAGGTAGATAATCATTTCAATGCATCTTACGAAATGCTCAGTCTTCGTAACCCGCGTAACTTTTTTTCGCAATTTTCTCAATAGTACTCTTGCTCCGTGCCTCGTTTATGTTTATGCACGTCAAACATCGCAAATCAGCTCGGTATCCGGTTTGTTAAAGGAAAGTTTCGTTGTATTCGCCTTCGTGCGAATGAGCTTTCAATGCATAATATTACACGAAATTTCGAGCTTATGCATACATACAGTTTATAGAAATGCGCCAGCGAGTTGTTCGCGTGCTTACATATATCTATGGCTCTCCAGCTCTGTTTATACACCAGCCATACAAATTTTACCTTGTTAGATTTTGCAACGCGTTACCGCAAGTTTAATTAAAGGGCACGGATCTCTTAACGCCGATATAATAATATACGAGATATATACACGTTGTATTTGTAATGTCGAGGATGTATGGGCCCTCCTTTCGTTCTTCTCCTCCGACTCGCTCGGCGAATGAAAAGATCCATTTGAAAACCTGTTTCGCGCGAAACGCGTCAATCATGTTGAGCGTTCGAGGACGTGGGATCATTAGTTTTTCAATGTGACTATACGCTTGTGTACGAGGCGAATGCGGGTGTAAAGAGCGTCGTTACCAGAATCGAATATCCGGAATATCGTCAATAACTACATTCAAGGAATAGCATTACTATTTTAAATCTGTTTTCAGCTGTTCGCAGTGAAAAATCTATAGAAAAAACTGGTTTTTTCAACATTTTAAAGCTAAATCGTCGAGTGAATTTTTGAAATTCAACGTTTGGATGTCTTGGAAAAATTGACATTTGCGATTGAAAGAATAGATCATCGAGTAGCTAGTTATCCCTTTAACGCCTGAAATGACCATTTTTGGACAACATTTATAGCGATGAATTACACCGACGAGAAATTGTTTAAAAAACTTTTCAGACATCATTTCTCACGTAATATTTAATGTACATTTCGGATCTGGAATCAGAATTAAAAAAAAATTATTAAATAAAAAGTTATAAAAAATTTTGTAAAAAAAAACATGAAATTTGGAGAAAAAAATCTCGTTCAACTCAAATTTCAACACGAAGAAAAGGTTCGCATATAAATTTGGTCAATGGCTTGTATACTTTATTGTATAACAGTTATAATTACGAAATTCAAAGTGGCGATCATAAATTTGACTCCTGAATACCTGTATGTCATAAAATGATTTAGACAATTTTTAACTCGATAACCATCAACTTTACAAGAAAAAGTTGTAGAATAAAAAATTCTGAAAAATGAAAATAAAATTTCCAAAAAATTCCGAAAAAAATCAGGAGTGGGACGCACGAGCGAACCTTTTTTACGCGTTGAAATTTGAGTTAAACAAGATTTTTTTCTCGAAACTTCATGTTTTCTTTTACAAAATTGTTTATAACTTTTCATTTAATAATTTTTTTTTAATTCTGATCCCGGATTCAAAATGTACATTAAATTTTACTTGAGAAATGATGTCTGGAAAGTTTTTTAAATAATTTCTAGTCGGTGTAATTCATCGCTATAAATGTTGTCCAAAAATGGTCATTTCAGGCGTTAAAGGGTTAAATGTTGAACTAATTAATAATATTGAAAAATCATTGTAGCATCTTTAATATTATTAAAAAAAGATGATTTCTCGATTACGTCGAAAACGCTTGTAAATGACCAATATACTTTCCTACCAGGTTTTATCGAAAATGAACAGTAACCTTTGTTTAGATAATCAAATCTAATAATAAATCATTATGACTGATTCACTTCATGCCAATCATTAAGAATTGGCAACTTTCATAGTTCTTTTAAAATTTCAATCAGTGAAATGGCGGTAGAGAGGAATACTCGACATCGAAACAATTGAAAATCCGTAAAAAATTAACTAGGTATAGGATAGATTACGATAAATTTTATTTCGATGGATATAGTATACGTTACTTTTCAAAACTTGATTATCCATTTTGAAACGATCGAATTTTGCATTTATATTCGTGTATCTGTCACGGTGCTCGCTTACGCAAACAAAACCGACAAACTGTGTATTCTTGAACTTTGTTGCTGCCCGAGTTGTGTCGTTGGATACACGCGACGACCGGCGAGTGTTAATAAGCTCGGGCGCACAGCGTATATAACATTATGTATACCTAACACTAATTCATTCGCGGACCCGTGCGCAGTTGTCGCGCGAGCTATACATTATACATGGCGCGCGACTCGAGCTTTGCCCGTTATTTCAGAAACGCAGCGTTATATCGCTACTACTATATACGGAGCCAATTCGCGGGAGTTTGGCGTTTATTCAAAACTCGCGCGATGTACATGCATTTGGAGGCGGGTGGCCAGAGTTTCGGCTATACGATCTTTGCGCCGCGCGCGCGATCTTGTGTTATATGTACCCGCAGCTATACGCGCGTATATGAATGAACGAACGAACGATACACGCGAATGAATGAAATTACGAGTGAACGGCGCGGAAACTGTATCTCCGTATAATGAACAACGTGGCCGTTGATGCTGCTGCCGCCGCGGGGCCGGTGTGCGTATACTCACGCGTCGAGTTAACTTACTCGCGCGAGGGGTTGCTCGCGGCGCAGAGAAAAGTTTATTACGCATACACCGCTGCGTGGCTTCGCCGAAAAGTAATAAATTCGCAAGCGGTACAGAGCGCGAGGGTGTATATAATTGTTTGTTTCGCAAGCGAAGACATCGCGTATAACTAATTGTTAATCGTCCGAGAAATAGAGAGACTAGAGAGATTGATTGATTGAACAAATTTTATTATGCCAAGGTTATTTAGGCCGAATGGCAAATGGCAAAACAACAATACAATTTTAAATTTTAAATTTACAAAACGATGCGAAAACTTAGCGATCATATTAATCAATAATACAGGAGCATTATACAAATAATAACAAAAAGTAATACAGTTAACTTCAACTTAAAACTATTCTTATAATCTAATAACTAATAACATGAAACAAAAATAAAATTTACAACTACGTATGAAAAGCAGACAATGATCAAGCACTAAGTGAGCGTCTAATATGGTCTCGCAACAATCGCTTAAACAGTGGGAGCGAGCTGGCCGTGGGAGAGAGAGAGAGGGAGAGAAAAATTTATTGCCCCGAGCACGATCTGCAGGTTTTCGGGAACTTCCAAGTTTAACATGTGAAATGGCCGATCACTCGTGAATGTCTTGGATAATTGTTCGACGAGTGCTTCGGGTAAATATTCTGAACAGAACGAGGATTTAATTAAACTAGATGTAAATTATTATTTTATTCGCATAATTATTCATTCTTCTAAATTTTTTTTTTCAGATTTGATCCCTAGTATTTCGAAAAAACTTGAATTTTCTGAAAACTTTCATAACTTAATTCGATTGGTATGGTCACAGTTAGCCTGGAAAGAAATAAAAATAATTATTATTAGACCCCCTCCCCCTTCCTATCCCCCACTTCCGGTATAAACGTCCATTTTCGACCTATATTTTTTCTGAGGACATGAAGCAAGTAAAAAATCTGAAAAAATTCATAAAAATACTTTTTCACAATCCAAACAACCTTGAATTTTTTCAGATTTTTTGAGTGCTTCAGGCCTTCAGAAAAAATTATTGAAAATTTCAAAAATCGAGATAATCGAACAGTTTTTTTTCAATATTTTCATTGAGCAAGTCAAATGACGAAATGTGTATCTTGTGCAGCTACATACCACTTGTGCCAAGCTCGTGAAAATATCGACTCGATCGTTTGACCGGTAGCCTACGTGACAGGCGTTATTATCGCCGACCGAGATATCGCGATTATAACGTATACATATGAAAAATTTTTCCCGCGACGATCGGTAATCAGCCGATGACGCGCGCACACGTCTTTGTTTGCCGCAGATAAACTATTTACCTCAGCGGTATGTTTTGAAATTTGGAGGATGTGTGTTGCGCGGCAATAATTCCTGGATCAGGGTAAAATGATTCAAAAGTAAAAGTGCCACAAATGTGCCTAAAATGCCTAAAATCACCAAAAACAGCCATTTTCAGACCTTTTTTGCACGTTCTTCGCCACACATTGTTGTCTATATTGCGTTAAACTTTAAGAGCCATTACAAAACTTTATAAGGCAGTAGTTGACATCTTTGAGAAGCTTTTTACATAGTTTAGGAAATGAAAGTCCAGTTCGAACTCTAGTAGATTTCTTTAACTTTAATTTTTTTATTCTTTTGATTTCTTTCGATTTTTTTGGATTTACCTATTTCATTGAACTTTAATTTTTTTTCATCGCCTATTGCGGCGTGTGTGCTATTGTGGCGCGCGTCTATTTAGCATACTTAGAAATATTTGTTTGAACTGAAATTCAACAACAATATTCTATGCAGAACACTCATCTAATTTATGCAAAAAAATTATTAAAAAATACAATTAACAATGAACTACAACTAATGTAATTAATGATGTTGTCAAATTGTAATACTGCGAATCTCAAAACTTAATGATACAAAGAGTTTACTGCTCGGAAGAGGCTAATACTATGATGTAAAAGAAGTATTTGTGCTCTACTTTAACATGATGCTTTATTTTTAACGATTTATCAATTATTAATTGAGTAATTTACAAATTAAGAAGTTATTGTTTTTTTCCTAATGTGGCGCATTCTCGCGGCCGATTATGGCGCACGAGTATTACATGCATTGAGGTCTACATTACCCGCGCTGCGCCACAATAAGCAATGTGTGATCTACATAACCTAAATCATTAGCTTGTGTATTCGAATAATTTGAGTAAAATATGACGCACTAAAATTGCGAAGCACATCTGTTTTCGCCTTTCATACTAACATTATTGCTAAACACACGTGTTTTTGCATTTCATACTAACATTATACTGCGCCATAATCGGACGAGATATGTGCCACAAAAGACGCAAGTTATAAAATTTCGGCGCAACGTGACTAATTGTTTCAGTTCAATTTGGATGAAAATAATTAATTATTTTGTAAAAAAAAGAATTTTAACCGAAAGATTATAAATTTAGGTTTAATTTGAGCTATCATACATGTGATATTGACAAGGGGACCATTCATTTATTTTGAAAATGGCTTAAGTGCGCCGCAATCACCCATTCTCCCCTACACGGAAAAACTTTTGACCATGTTTCACGCTCGAATGCATAGAGATACATTCGCGCTCTGAGTCGAGCACAATTCATGCTCAGTCTCAAGCGCGAAACACCCTCGGGTTCTGATGAGTGTGAAGTAATATTGAAACTTGGATTTAATTTTAGGTAAACTTGCCATATTTCGAATACTCATAAAAATCGTTCTTTTTCATTTACTGTAAGTATGGAAATTTTGAAAATTTTTATAAAAGTATCGTCTGCACGGCAATCGAGTTCGAGACTATTGGCCTCGAGTCTGTGACATGTAGCGCCCATGGTGTCAGGCAAATGAACTGTGAGCGGTCAATGCTAGTCAGAGTTTCCCTACAGATAATAAGCTATTTGCCTATAGAGTAACTCGCAGAAATGCTTGTTTTATCAATGTAATGTTGTATTATCAATGATTGT
>NW_019641663.1:616161-628412 GCF_000599845.2 Trichogramma pretiosum
GTAGAATGATTCAAAAGTAAAAGTGCCCAGCAACTTTTTTGTTGGAAATTGTCCAAATTTTCAGAAAAAAAATATGCCAAAGTGATTGGAACAATCTAGGTAAGTGTAAAGCAAAAAAACTGCCAAAGGGACATAAATGATGAAATCTAATCGAGTTCGAACCGGACTTTCATTTCCTAAACTATGTAAAAAGCTTCCCAAAGATGTCAACTAATGCCTGATAAAGTTTTGTAATGGGTCTTAAAGTTTAACTCAATGTAGACAACAATGTGTGGTGAAAAACGTACTTTTTCAAATCCTCGTAGGCCCTCAGTCAAATTTGATGGGTTTTATGAGTCCTTTTATGAGCAGACGCAAGTATGAGTAACCCATGTATTGAATTTTCATTGATTTATCTCAAAAACACTTTGTAAAATAAAAGTGACACTTATTAAATAGTAATTTACTCGACTGTACCATTTAATTCTTTTAAAAAACGACCGAGTACTGAATTGTGGCTGGATATTGGGAGAGTCATTTCGAGATGAGTGTGAATCGTACTCAGTGATAATGTCGAAACTAGCTCGACGAGGCTCGAGCACGATTCACGCTCGGTCTCGAGGCTGAATTGCGCTCAGTGCTGATCACGATAATAGCTCAGCAGAACTCGTGAGTGATTCGTTTTCAGAACTCGAGCGTGAAAGATGTTCAAAAGTTTTTCCGTGTAGGAGTGTTTTTATAAGGCACAGATATCGCGCGTCGTCGCGCAACACACATCCTCCAAATTTCAAAACATACCGCTGAGGTAAATAGTTTATCTGCGGCAAACAAAGACGTGTGCGCGCGTCATCGGCTGATTACCGATCGTCGGGGTTTTACTTTTGGATTTACTTACTTTTATTTTTTACTTTACTCAAGTGTTTTCTTACTTTTCCGGTATAAATGATCAAAATTCACTGTACTGGATAAAAGTCAATATATCGCCCGTAGAAATTTTATCAAAAATACTCAAAAAATCGTTGAATTTCATTAAATGAGCTAAAAAATTTCGTTATATGGACTTCATGAGGACTTCGAATGACTTCATAGATATTCAACAATGTTGATATACCGTATGTAGATGTAAAAATGCTCATCAAGTCGTATGACTATTTCAAATGACTATTTTATGAAGTAAGAACAATTTTGAATTTTTTTTAGGCATAAAAGTATTATTTCATGTTTTTTATCCTACTTGATCGTTGAGCCACCTGTTAAAATTGATATTTTGGGGTCAACATTTATGAAGCTTCTTGTTATGACTTGTTGAAAACAGTTAGAGGCTAGGTGAGCGTATATAAAAAAAAGTTTTTTTGGACCACCCTAAGTGTACATATCATACTATGGTAATGAGATATTGATTGATGTAAGGTAATTGATCGATTTATGATGGGTCGGTAATACTCGGTCGGTATAAATAACTGCCCAATATGATATTTCCATATCTCTTTTCTTTTATTTCAAAAAAAGTAAAGTATCAAGTTGTAACACCTTTATAAATTTGGGCATTGAATGTTTAGCGATTTGTACGAGTGGAAAATGAACTCAAGAATTCATCGCCAATTGAATAAAAACTTTTGTTGTATTGTATTTTAGTAATTCAAATCTAACTCACGAATCTTTTATTTTTCTAATTTTGGAATAGTTGAATATCAATCTACTATTGAACAATTATTCAATGAGCTATGATAGTAACGAAATCAAACATATTCTGACAACTATTCATACGCAAAATGATATTTTCTTTTTCAAACTTTAATTATACTAAAAGTCTGAAAAATAATTCAGTACGTGATTTTTAACACCTATTTTGTATAAAAAAACCTTACTTATGATTCTACTTGCCCGGCCGTCTCAATCGAAATCGATGCTAACGTTTACAACATGATGAAAAGAAAGCTTTGCGTACTTCATATATAGCTGAATTTATTTTATTACAGAACCAAATTTTTCAGTCTTTTTTTCAATTTTTTTTTTTTTTGCTTATAACATCATGTTTGAAGACGATTCATTTTTTATGCAGTGTATTTATTACATTAACTACATCATGCACTAGCTCTTTATCAATTTATAAACTCATGTCCTCCAATAAGCTTTTCTCATCAAAAGGAAAAAAAAGTCCACATGCTATCCAAAATCCAAAGCACGCTCCTCGACATATGAGGAGCGTGTACGCCGCAGCTCTCTCTGCCATACTTGCCAGAGCGAGCGCGAGCGCGCTCCTCGATGGTAATGAAATACGGATTGATGTATGGTAATCAAAAATTTATCGATTTGTGAGTTTAGATTTTTTTTCTGACACTTGGTAAACGTTTTCGAGCGAGCTAAAGATACGACACTTTCGGCCAAAAATGCCGTAATCGGGTGGGGTGGCCATCTTATGCTAGACGTGCTTATATATCGATATGGATGATGATTGATACATTGATGAATGTTTTTTTGCATAATGAAGTGAAGTTGACGGTCATCTGACATTACTACCGTTTCGAAATTGATTCATAAAAATAATGCAATGAAGAAAATTTGTAGGTAAACAGAGTCATGTGCAGCTGTAATGAATAACCCGGGTTAACCCATAAAGCTTCATTACGGGACAATCTATTTGTATGTAAGTAATATAATAAATATGATATTCATTGCGGTGGTACCCTGCGAGCCGATCGATCGATCTAATATTCTGCTCTCTTTCTCTCTCGCTCGCTCGATCATCGATTATTATTACGTACATACATACACTTACTTATTTTTGAGATAGGAATGTGGGTAAAAATCTAAAGTAAGACACTTTATATGCAATAAAACGATATATTTATTTTATCTCGTTCTTTCAGGAAACTGCTATATTAGACGCGTTTCTGTAAAGTTTTTGAAGTTAATTAATTTTTACATTTCCTCTCGCACTTGTTGCATGAGTAAGCAAGCTCGACTTTTTCACGAATTTTTTCTCGCATTTATTGCATGAAAAATCGTTGTATCCGATTCATTGACAAAGAACTATCTAATGAGCGGCTATAACTAACTAAGCCTCCATTTTTGATGAATTTATTGTAAAACTTCAATCTCTGCTGATAAAAAAAATGTTAAAATTAAAGCTTGATCGCTTTTTTATTATAATGATTGCTCATGTGGTCAAATTCAAGATCTACTAAAAATTGCATTAATTTCCATTTTTGAATTTTTAAGTCACAACTTTTTACAAATGCATTTGTATGAATCTTACAGTCGCGGCCCCTTGACAAAGCTCTCTCGAGTAACTCGTGTAACCTTACATACGCACATACAAGGCGCGTTACACTGGTTTCATCATTCCGCCAGACATTTTCATTATCTTCATTAAAGGGCAGATATATACGTTCGCTCGCGAGCTCTGACTCTGTTCTTTCGTCTCATTTTCAAACAATGCGCTCGTGGCAGAGTCGGCGGGGGCGGGGGTGGATGTACAAGCTCTCGCGCTTATAAAATACCCCCGCGCGCGCGCTCGGCGGCTCTGCGTAGAATTGAATTTTACATGTTTCCGATGTCTCTACTTCATTAAGACGGGTAAAATGCAAAATTTACTCATTAAAAAAGATTATGTTTCGCGCTTTTTTTCGTACAAAAGGATATATAATGGAGCGAGAGACGGAGAGAATATGGCCGAATAATTGCTTTTAATTTTTTTTTTCTTTTTTCGGGGAAAAAAATTTATTTCCGAGCTATGTAATAAAGACTTCACTCGTCGACGGAGTGCTGACAAAAATGGCTAATAACCTAGAACAAAAAGAGACGGAAATATACCTTGCACATAGCGGTGGATTGCATACATAGGCGAAACGTAAAACGAAATTTTCTTTATATTCGTTGCTCGTTAGCTCATGGTTTTATTCGGCGCAATAAGTCGTTGATAACACGTGTTTGCTATACGACAGAAATACTTCAACGCGAGGATCCGGATCGAGTCAATTAATCCTTTTGCGCGTATATTTATAACATACGTCGTGCGCGCCAGTAGCAGCATCAATCCAAAGCACGATGGCGTTTTTGCTTCCCGAACGAAAAAAAAAGAGTTGATGCCTGATTTCGATTTTCTGATATATGTATATAAAAAAAAAGAGAGAAAGAAAAAATTGTGTGCGGCATGCGGTATGCGGCTCTTAAAACGATTGCATTACTGAGAAAGACTGCGCTCCAAAAAAAGTTGTATGTGCGCGGACTATTCAGTGCCACAGCGCGCAGTTCGATATAGTGATGTACGAAAAGTACAAAACTTGGGCGTGAAAAAAATTTTTTCTTTTTTATGAAATCCGTAATTCGGCGTGTTTGACTCTTGCCGATGATACTGATTTTCGTTCTCGAGAGGCACGTGAAAACTAATTTTTATTTCATACAATGAATCAAAGATATTATAAAATTTACTTGTGTATCGGTGCACCTTTTCTTTTTGTCCCTTTCGTACGAATGTATGTATTCGCGTTTATTTAGTTCTCGGTCGAATGAATATGTACAGTATTTAAAAACGTAAGAGAAACCGATTGGAATGAGCAATTAACGAGTTCGATCTTCCGCATCGCGAATCATTTGTTTTCGCAGCTAGCCCAAGATTAATCATCGCTAATAACAAACGCTCGGGATCAACATTCACAAATGAATTCATATTTTTCCTCCATGCACAAAGGCTTCGGGCTGAAATTCTCGTACGAAATCGCGAGCAGTAGCAGCGGTAGAAGCTCGTAAAAAGCGAATAATAAAGTAGTAGCAAAGCAGCACGCACACTATATACTCACACATAAACGAATTCCCTTGTCTTATATAGACTTGTCTTGCGCCAGATAACAAAGAGACTTTACTGTTCATTTTCTTCGTCTCTGTATATATTGACGAGCTTCTGACTTTTACTCTGCGCGCGCGCTATTGTTTTATCGCGTATCTAGTTCATAATTCCTTATTTTACACATTTATTGCTGCAAGCTTGTGCGTTTTATCGTCTCATTGTTCGAAAGCCTTTTGATTATCTTTATTTGGCTCTTCATCTGTCTCTTGTACCGTCGTCCTTGCTTCAGACGAGAAAACGAGGATATTTTCACTAACTTCTGTGCGCACCTCTGTCAAATTGGTTGACAAAAAATAGGGCGAGAACGCCCAAGCGAGATATGCTGGTATAAATAAAAAGTTCACGGGCAGAATTGATGTTTTTAAAAATGGAGAATTGCAAAAAAATATAGCCTATGGGCCTAGGTTTTTAGAAAATATAGTGAAAAAATGATCTATTTGAGATTTACTAGTATATAATTAGAATAATTAATTTAAATGCATTTTTTGAATTACATTGAATTATATTTACTGATAGATTACAATTTCATAAATTTTTAAATCGAAAATTCAAATATTAATTCACCAATGAATAAAAAAACAGTTAAACTAGTATATTTATTTTGGAAACTATAGATATTCGAAAAAGTTTATAGTGTAATCATCCAGAAATGATGCAATAGGGCGTTTTCCAATTGTCACGAATTTATATTTTAACATTTCAAAATAATTTTATTTCAAACGATCTCAAGTGTATCGATGTTTTGTTTTCGGCGTGGTATACATAACTTTCTCTCAATTGACATGTAGCCGTTCGCTACAAACAATCGCTCTGAAGAGGCGCTGATAAACTAAGCGAAACGTTAGCGACAATTTGATAAACTTTGACGTTTTTTGTAAATATTCGTGTTTGTTTTTCATTGACGCGTTTCATTGGCAGAAACGTTAAAGTTCAGGTGCCACATTCACAGCCATTATAAATAATTTAATATACAATGGAAGGTGAAAATATTTATATACGAAGGTGATAATTATGTTTGTGTGGTTTTTCTTGATGTCTGATTGTTATAAAATGTAACGCACTCTCGATATCACTTAAATAAATGTGCATTGAAGAAATAATAGACTTGGAGCCTTATTTATTTTCTTTTTGTTTTAGAAATCATAATAGTAATTCACGACACAGGTGAGGTGCTAGGAGTTTTGGAATATTTTTCTTTCTACTATTTACAGTTTTGTAAAATTAATGAATTGATAGTAATATTTGAGTGAATATAAGGAGACGAGCGAAAAATGACGGTGAAAAAAAAATTATTTTCCTGATTTGTTGGGGAGGCCAGAATTTTAGCGCGAGATCCATTCAACGCGTAATATATAGATTTTACGTGAACTGCGGTTGCTTTTATAGCTGACGCGTAGCTCAGACAAACTGCCACATAAACGCCGTGTTCCACGCGCTCGAAGCTATTTGAAAGTAAAAAATGAGAGATAGTTGATTCTCGTTCTGTAAGTACTGAGAGAAAGAGAGAGAGAGTACTTGTTTAATCGCGGCCAGTATAAATTTCTTTTATAATATATGACTTTTATGCTTGCAGAGCATAAGTGCGTGAGTGTGTGATTCACCTCGGCGGCGCTGTGTGGCGTGTACATCGATGCGGGGCCTCAGCCCGAGTATCTGTATGCAAGAGTGGGGAGTGTGATGCTAAGAGCTGGCCAACTCCATTTTTGCGCACGCTGCACGTCGCAGATATAGTCGCACCACGGTCGTGACTACTATTTGTCCATTGGGACATTCTATTCATAAATGAGTAAATTATGTAAGCATTCCGATTGCATAGACGTGAAGAGTTTGATGTTGAGATGAGCGAAGCCAGAAACAGAGGATTATTTATATATTCATGAATTAACCGGAGAATTATTCCGAAATGGTTTTAGTTCTTGGTGACCAAGAGTTTATAGAATTCAGTAATGATATATCAATAAATAAACGAATTTTACAGTTAAATTTTTTTATTTTTCATTATATAATTTATGTACAATAATGATTTCCGAAATTGGAAGGTGTTACTGTACACTCACACACGTTCACTCGTGTACGTAAGATCAAATTTATAAATTTGATTTATAATCATTTTCTTAGAGCAACTTCTTAAAATGCTGAAGTATAGATGTAACGATATTATGACGATTGAGCACTCTATACATCCAACATTATAATCTGATTTATCCAACTACCGGGCACGGTGTGTGATATTTGTTATTGCAGCGTTGTCTATGATGTCTGAAGTATAACCATGCACAGTCAGAAACTACGTAAGCGTGGAATTTCATCTCGTTCCTTCGTTCCTTCATTCGTCCCTTCTTCCGTTTCTGCGTATCTTCGTTCGACTCATTTTTTGATGTTGTCTCTAACAGTCTCGCGGTGGGGATGGTGAAGCTGGCCACGCTCCTTCACTATCAGTGATGATATGCTGCGACAAGCAAAGAGAAGATATCTGAACGACCAGGTAGAATGATTTTCGACGGCCTCTTCCTGACTTGGTCAATGAACTGAGAGAATAAAGAGAGAACAACAAAGACACACGATCAAAGAACACCACAATCTAACGACGATTTATCCATTGGCCATGGCATGGCACAGGTGTTCGTCCATGCCACGGCTTCTGGGAGTTTCGGCTTCAAGTTGTCAGCGAGCTTTTCCATAATAGGTCGCACCATTGGGTGACAACGGTACGGCAACCTATTTATGGGAAACCACTTGATTTCCTCTATCTCGCCTTGGCAGTTTGGATGAAAATTTGTTTGTTTGGGAATATTATTCCCGATGAATAATCGACACAGTTCTTCACCGTGTCGATACTCCACAAACAAATTTTCATTCAAAAGATTGGGTTGATCAAAATTAACCTCTTCTTTTGATTCGCGGATAGCGCATTCTAAGGGTGTTTCTGAAACGTGGATTTTTCCTTTTGGAAAATTCCACGTTCCATAATGACTATCCTGAACCATGAGAAGAGATAATTTTGACTCTCTCTCATGGTCTTTCTTGTTATTTCTCATTTCTTTCAGTTCATTTTCCAAATCTGGAAGTGAACCGTCGAAAATAATAATACCACAAGTTGGTACTCGACGCTTGTATGCAGAGTAAAACTTGGCCAAGTTTGTGATCTGCCAAATTTTCAAGAAATGGAGGTGTCGTGAGATCTGGTACATAAAATCTTTCATGCCCAGTCTCTGAAAATTTTTTGAAGGATCATAATGATCCTTCAACGCCCACCACGCTCTTTCAAGTTGGCACATCACAGCCAACTTGTGGTCTTCTACATCCATATTGGTTTTCTTCTGGTCGATGATGACTGACAGAAACAACCTGCAAAAAAAAATTAAATTAGGATTAACTAAATTTAATTAAGTATACTTTTGCAAAAATTGATCAATCAAAAAAATAGTAGATTATGATACGTGTGACTCAAGGAGGCAATTATTGCACCGCACTGGCTTTTTTATAGGACTATGCTAAATTCACGTTTCGGCCCCGTTTGGCGAGATATAAGGTGCTCATAATAGCTCCCTATTAAGAATGTTCCCTCAGACCTGACCGACAAATTTGGGCATATGTCTAAAAAAAATCTAAAAAAATTCATACGCTTTCCTTGATAAATTCTAAGACCTTTTTTGATGTGAAACATCTATATTCGCGTTTGGTGTCAGGGGTAAACCCGTAAAAACCGAGCGTCCGTCCGTCCGTCCGTCCGTCCGAGCGAGCGCAACTTTGGTAGTAGAATTGCATATACAGCGTCGGTTTGCGCTACGCGCTGTGATTGGCTGCCGCGCCAGCTACAAAACTACTTTCTGCTGCTGCCCGCTACCGAGACTCGACGCGCGTGTCTCTTTCTCTCTCGCTCTCGCACGCGCGTATGTCTGTGTTTACGTATACGCACGAGGCAATGTAACAGCATAAGCAGCAGCAGTCAGCTTAGCTCACGGCATTGACTGCGTTGAGATATCTTTCTCTCTCTTGCTTATATGCGGACGATAATACATAGAATACGTATGTGCTGTCTATGCGTATACGTCGCGAGATTCTACGCACTATCATGCATTTTTTCAAATCTGATATTAATCAATGCATGTATGTATACGTGGCTATGAGTGTGTGTCTTCTTAAGGGAAGTCACATCTGGCGCGCTGAAACTCGAGAAACTACTCTGATTACTTAACTCAATGAGAGGGAACGATTTGAAGAGTAAGCACGCATTGATAATGCACCAGATGTGAAACATCGATGCTTGTGTTGGGATTTTCTGACTTTTCTTTTTCTTGATTTTTCTTGATTTTCTCGTTTTTTTGATGATGTTTTTTGTTTTTTTGTTTTCTTACTTTTTACTTTTTTGATTTTAGATTTTTTTATTAAATTGATTTTTTCTTAATTTTTCAATTTTTAATTTGTTTTTTTTACTTATTTTTTTGTTTCGACTTTTACTCGTTCGATTACTTTTGAATTCCATAATTTTCTTTAATTAATAATAAGATGTTTCACATCTTGCAGCTGTTCATAAACAGCTGATTTTCTTCATTTTTTTCAATTTTCAATTTGATTTTTTTTACTTGTTTTTTACTTATTTTTTTGTTTCGACTTTTACTTGTTCGATTTTTTAGTTTATCGCTGTAAGTAAATTTATCATCTTTTCGCAGTTGATACCATAGAAAAGCAAGTCAAATTGAAGCTTGAAGTTTGATACGTATTCAAGTTTGTGTTTGTGAATGACTTTGTCTATCATGCACAATTATCAAAATTCAATAAATATAGGGTGATTATAAGAAAATTAGATCTAAGCATTTGTAATAGTTAATCCATCGATCATGCATTTATTAACACTTCTACGGTACAAATGCTGTATGTGTACATATTTGCGTATGCATCGGTTGAATTGAAATTTATACATGTGTAATTTTTTTTTGGTGCATTGCAAAATTTTGCTTATTATTTTAATCGATTGATGAAATTTTCTTTTAAAATTTTTCGTAGAGCTCAAGCTCACTGAGATAACAAATCGCAAAGATTCATTGCTTGAAATTGTTTAAATTTGAATCGTTTATAGCTCGTTAACAATAGATTTTAGAGAAAAATTTGCAAGAGTACTTTTTTGTTTAAAATGACCCTAAAAACCTTAAAAAGTGGGTTTCAGGTCAAAAAGTTTGAATTTTTATTATTGCAATGTTTTTTCCATTAACTTTTCTCAAAAACTGTTTGGTCAAGTTTTTCCAGTTTTTGAGCTATATTTTAGTACATACTGAACAATCATCTCCTAGTTTTAGAAAGGATTTTATCGATGCGTTTTTTTATAATCACACAAAATAGGGTCTCTTCGACACGCTAGCATAGGGATCCCATGTTAAAGTAACGAACTTTGATTAATTATATTTCGGAAATGGTTTGGTTAAAGTTCCTGAAATTTCTCACATATATGAAAAGCACTGTCAATAATATGAGATTAAAATTTCAAGACCCTTTATCGATAGTCAGTTTTTTAGGGAACTACCTTAAGAGATGGGTTGAATAGACGTTGAAACAACGTTGTATAAACGTTTAAATGTCCGCTTCCTAAAATCTTCTAAACGATGTATCAACGTTATAACTTAACATTGAGTGAACCTCAATTAAAAGTATTAATCAACTACGCGTTCAGAAAATTGCAAAATTAAGCACTTTCTAATGTGGACGTATAACTTCCCTTAAATTACTTTTTGTGTAAATCCGAATCAATTGATTAAGGTTTTAATTAAGCTTTAAATCAAGGTTTACTCAACGTTGTTATAACGTTGATACATCGTTTGGAAGATTTTAGGAAGCGGACATTTAAACGTTTATAAAACGTTGCTTCAACGCCTATTCAACTCTTCTGTTAAACGTTCAAAGGTTGCAAATTAAACGTTTAAAAAACGTTTAGATAACGTTGAATGTAAATAGGGTGGTTATCCCGGGTTTGTAATCGAGATTATGCCACGGTTTCAATCGCGATTATGATGCGGCTATAATCGCAATTCTAATTATAGCGATTATAATGCGGCCTATAATCGCGATTTTTATAATCGTGATTACGACGCGACTTATAATCGCGATTCTAATAATCGCGAAAAAGCGGAAAAAAATGATTTACACCATTCGTTTGCGTTTCAAACGAACAATCGTTTTGCGCACGACAAAAATAAAATTTGGTATGTTATGGTCGAATTTCAGTTTATTATATTCCGGGTGCCAAAATTCTAGCACCCATTTGAAAATTTTTTATTTATTTCCCAAATTTTGAGATTCACAAACATCAAAATTAGTCGTTCGTTATCTTTTCCGACGCGCAAACGATTTATGTTAATCTCATAACTGAAAACGGATTTTTTTTCTAAGTGGTAATTAATGAAAATTCAGTTTTTTAATTAAATATGTGTATTTAATGAACTTGGGAAAAAATGGTTTGCACCGAAATTCCAGCACCCATTCTAAAATTTCATTTTTTTCTAAATTTATTAGACACGCCCAAACGTGAAAATTTAACATTTACATTTACAAATTTTATATCTATAACTAGAAACGAATAGTGTTTTTTTTGGTGCTAACTTTACAAACCTGTCTAATTTCTCTTTTTTTTATAACTAAGGTACCTTTGTTTTTCTCATCATTCATATTTTTTGGTTCTTCAATACTATTCATCTTTGGTACGTAAATTAATTTACCAATGTTAAAATGGTTGCAAGAAACACCGGGTATGCATTCAAAACAGCTTATTGTATTAAAAAACACATATCCTGGCGTATTTCTAGCCCGTGTAAATTGACGTGCATTCATGGTATCTTTAAATTGTTGCTATTATTGTAGCATAAGAGTTTTAATTTCTGTTATCTCATGTGCCAATGCTGTAAAAAATTTAACGTTTTGGATAAGTTCTTGTACCAATTGCATGATTAGTACGAAATCCACAATATCTTGTTCACCATCAACAAGATCATCTGCAGTGCATTTTAAAATAGCTCCAATACCATCAGCAGGTCCTAATTTACCATGCCCAGATTCCTTGTAATTATACGTGATTTCTGTCAGTTTTGGAAAGAGTGAGGTGACATACTACGTTAAAAAATAAAATATTGTCTTATTTCTACACGGAAAAACTTTTGAACATCTTTCAAGCTCGAGTTCTGAAAACGAATCACTCACGAGTTCCGCTGAGCTATTATCGTGATCAGCACTGAGCGCGATTCAGCCTCGAGACCGAGCGTGAATCGCGCTCGAGCCTCGTCGAGCTAGTTTCGACATTATCACTGAGTACGATTCACACTTATCTTGGTGTGACTCTCACAATATCCAGCCAAAATTCAGTACTCAGTCTTTTTTAAAAAGAATTCAATGGAACAGTCGAGTAAATTACTATTTAATAAGTGTCACTTTTATT
>NW_019641664.1:0-23254 GCF_000599845.2 Trichogramma pretiosum
CTGAATCAAACAAATTTCATATTACAAAGTTAAGTCCTGTTGCGGGTCTAAATTAAACAATTGTATATATGCAATTGTTTTTCTTCGAGGGGGGGAGATGTAAAGAAAAGCCTGACAAGTGTGTATTTGTCAGGACTTTCCTTTAACGGTTTCCCTACCGCGTACTGAAAGTAGTATGAGTGATGTTAAATAGAGTGTGGAGAGGGGAGGTATGAGTGTACGATTGAATGAACGAGAGAAGAGCGTTTAGTAAGCGAGATAAAGGCTTGAAATGTTGTTTCTCTTGTAATTTCAGGTAATTTTTAGATTAATTTGTTATTTAGATTGTAAGTTGTAAATATTGTAAATAAAACTCTTGTAATTTCAGAGCAACACGTTTAGTTTTTATTCAACTGCATTTACTCCATTATATATATATCGTTTCCACACCACCTATGAACTTCGTTTATTGAGATTAAATTCTGTATCATTATTATACAGGGTGCGACAAAAGTATAAAAACCCCTGGAAATATCGCAAAATATTCGTTGAAATAAAATCAAAGACCCTATATCCAACGTATTTTTGCACGTGGAATCCAATGGTGACCTCGAATTTGACCTTAGACGTAACCTTGAAGCCTCAGCGACCCAAAAATCGATTTTTCAAATAGATACCCTCATTTTTTATTGCAGATTTGAAAAAAATGGAAAATTTTACGTTGAAGCATGTATTTTGTTATTTTTTTCAAGGTCATTTTAAGGGCGTTACAGACGCAAATAAAAACCTCATTTAACCTTAAATTAAGTTCGAGTAAGGGCTTTTTTTCTAATTGTACCGCCTCTAAAATGACCTTAAAAAAATAATAAAATACATTTTCAGTATTAAAGTATCCCTTTATATGTAATAGTTCCGTTTGCAAATGAGATGCAACGGATTATATCCTTGATTGTTTACACTGTTAGGATCACACCTTTTCCTAATAATAAATTTACAACTTTTTTTGTGTTGTTTTATGTATGTTGTAATACTACATTTAATGCTGTAAGTCGATATAAGTCGGTTGCATGTATGTTGAAATTCTGTTGATGATGAATAGTTGTTTTAAAAAAAAAAAAACATTCAAAAGAGCAAAAGGGTCGTAAAATTCATAAATTAAAAGAAATGTATCATTCCATTTTTATTATACACTAGAAAAATTACTGTGGTATTGGTACACGTTCAAACAGTCATTTTTTTTCAGTAATTTTTAGTGTCACGCTCAAATACTACTGGTAACTCTACATTAACTAGAATCGTATCTTAATTTATATAGATTTAAAGAGGACAAAATTTCCAAGAAATTAAAAAAAAAGCGTCTCGATACGATAAACCTAGCCCAAGATAGAAGCATTTGAAATTTGAAAAAAATTTCGATGAATTTTTTTGTTGCGATAATTTTGTTGCCGAGTGTACAAGTGTATGTCAGCTCCATTTTCTAGTAGATAAGTAACTATACGCTTGTTTCGGACTTTTGATGCTATATGAAGAGGAGTATCAAAACATTCGTTTATAATTAAAGATGGATCTATATTATTTTCTAAATATTTTTTTACTATCCTGTAATTCCCATGACAACACGCTGTATGGAAATGTGAAAATCAGAACTCATCAGTATAATTTACGTTGTAAGTATCATATAATTTAAAAAGGGAAGTTGGAAGTTATGAAGTTGAAACTAACCTTTTACTCTTCAAGATCACAATGAAAAATGAAAATCCTGAGCTCCCTAGGTCCAACCCTCATTTATCTACACGGGCTCAAAGTTGGACTTTCATGTTTTGGGGATATTTTGATTGTTACTGTGCTTTCTAGAGTGCATATGAAAAAATTTCCAAACCATGTTTTTTCATATAAAATTTCATGTAGAATTCTAATCTGTACTCAAATAAGACATTCCTAATCTCAAAACCTCTTATAATTGAAAAAAAAGTGTAAAAAACTATGAAAGTAAAAAGATAAACATGCTCGTATACCTCAAATTTGAAATTTCGTCGGATGAAATCGTGATCTTAAAGAGTAAATGGTTAGTTTCAACTTCATTTTTTGGGCCTGCAACACTTGTTGTGGAATAGTCCATGTATACGACAAAAACATCACAATACTAATATCTAAATATAGCTTTTTGAAAAAGTTTTTTGTTGTCAATTTTGTGTTAAATGTCCATATTTGTGGTAACTGTAGACTAAAAACATTAAGAGCCGAAAACCTTAAACAATAAAATTATTAAAGACAAACCCTTTTTATTATTAAAAAATAAAATGTATTTCATTTCAATTTGCAATTATGTACATTAACAGGAAGTAACAATAATATAAAATATACAAGAACAAATACTGTTCATAGGTATTGTGGAAACGATATTCTTTATAGTAGTGTAAAACTCAAACCCATAGTTTTGAGTATTCTTTTACTTCATTTGTAATAAACGAATTCCAATTTTTTTTAGAAATTTGTCAATGTTATTAACAATAACATGTCAGAGCAGGGGACGTTGGAGAAGGGGAGCCTGGAGGAGGGGAGGGAGGGGGGGCATTTTAGGAGGGGAGCCTGGAGGAGGGGAACCCTCAAAATACCGTGAAAAATGACACAATTTTACGTTATTTTGAGGGGAGCCTGGAGGAGGGGATCTCGGAGGAGGGGAACTTTATCGTCTATATATATATAGTAAGATATATAATAAATCAGCGTTTGTGTTCTTTGGCCTACTTTGTGTTTTTACCAGCCAAACTAGGCTTGATTTTCTAAAAAACATGAACGCAGAATATTTTGAGGATCATAATAGGCCACAGGTCCGACGTTCGATATAATTAATCTAGGCTGGTATGTTTTAGCAAACATTAACTTTTTATCAGATACATTAGGCTTGTTTTTCTTAAAAACATGAAAGCAGAATATATTCAGGACATGAGATGGCCAAATGACGGGAGTATTCTTTTCTGAATGTCAACGCTTGTATGTTTTGGCCTTTTTTGGCTTTTTAATAGCTCGACTAGGCTTGATTTTCAAAAAAACATTAAAGCAGAATATATTGAGGCTCTTTCCTAGCCACAGTGGTCTGATATTCTATATAACAGATTAGCGTTTGTGTGTTTTGGCCTACTTTGTGTTTTTACCAGCCAAACCAGGCTTGATTTTCTAAAAAACATGAAAGCAGAATGTATTCAGGATCTTAGTAGCCCACATTGGTCTGATATTCTATATAACAGATCAGCGTTTGTGCGTTTTGGCTTACTTTGTGTTTTTATCAGCTATACTAGGCTTGTTTTTCTAAAAGAACATGAAAGCAGAATGTATTTAGGATCTTAACAGGCCCTAGGAGTGGGGTATTCTTTTTCGAAATCAACGCTTGTATGTTTTGGCCTACTTTGGCTTTCTATCACCTACACTAGGCTTGTTTTTCCAAAAAACATGAAAGCAGAATATATTGAGGATCTGAACTGGCCACAGTGGTCTGATATTGTATATAATAAATCAGTGTTACTATTTTTCGACCTTTTTTGGCTTTTTTCACTCATACTAGACTTTTTTAAAAGAAAAAGAAAAAGATTAAAGCAGAGCATATATTTTTCGTTAAATGCTAAACTCACCTATATGGTTATGTGTAGAAAAAAAATTGGCACGAGTTTAGGATTAGATTTTATATTTTTTGTATCACTCACACAAAACTTTTTATCAAGAAAAACATGAAAACAGAACATTTTCAAATCGTTAGAATGCAAAACTATCAATGACTTTCGTTATTGTATCGATCTTTTTGTCCAAGCGTCATATTATTGAGCCGAGTTAGTACTTCGATTACTTTGACTTTTTAGCTTATAGATTAGTCTTATCATATTACAAAACATAAAAGCAGACCCTATCTGAATCTTTAAAAGGCAAAATGATTGATAATTTATGTAATCCGCACACTCCTTTTGACATACTTTATTGGTGATTAGAAGCGTGTCAATTATTGGCATTATTGACCTAATCATGACTAAGACTAAACTTTTTATAACATTAAACATGAAAGCAGTTTAGTTTCAGCCACGAAAAAGCGTTCGGCAAAGACTTATTTAATTTGCTTTCTCGCGATACCTTTGTTTACGTCTATAGCGAGCAGAGAGAGGTTACGTTAAGCGGGTCTAAAAATATGCAACTTTAATAATTTTTTTCTCGTAAACGGCTTATTTTCAAGGGTCACTTATATGTTGATTATTGTTCAGGAGGTCGAAATCTATAAGTAAAAAAATTTTCATCGCATTTGACTGGGACCCAAGGTGCTGTGTTAATCTTCCGGGGTCCTTTAGCAAAACAATATCAGAGCGTCTACGTCAAAGCGTCAGAAGTGGAGCCGATTCGTATACGACTCACTGAGCGAATTGAACGATGAGAATCTCGGTGGCTCGATTATGTCGCGATAAAACGACATTTTGTATGCAAACCAAATAGTAGCCATCTGACGAAAAAAAATTTTCAGAGCGATCTAATAGGCCAAAAATTAATAAGCGATTGAAATCAAAAATCGAATGATCTACGTATGTTAAAAATGAATTTTCAGATCATGTCCCAACGGCCCCGACTCGTAGATGCAAGCACGAAACTTCGATATCCAAAAAAACTTAACTTCAACTCTGGCTGTTTAAGTTGGGAAGCTCGACGATAAATGGTTGTTCGGGGCCGAGACACCCAAAGATGTCTTGCACAATTGAGATTTGATAATGCACTCATACGACGACAATTAGATTACTTGACGAAGTTTTCATCGCAAGGTGAATTTTTCAAGATAACACAAATTTCTTATAATCGATAATTTTGCCTTGATAAAGCATTGAATTAAGAAAGGTCATACATTTTTTTAAAATAGTTGCTCGCAATTATCGTAGTATACGAATGAGTAAATTTTTTTAGGACGAAAAATCGAGAGTTGAACGCTAGTTGTTTCGAGATGTTGTTAGACTCCTGTGTGTCGGCGCGGCAGACCGAGTATGAAACGAAAAGTTGAACGCGTCAGATCGAACGCAAATGATGCTCAAAGTAGACCGAACAATAGAGAGTTTTCGCAATAACTTTTTAAATACTCGAAATATATTTCGAATGAATTTTCGGGACTATGATCTTAATAAGGCCTTATATTTTAAGGCCTGATCAAAAAAGGATTTTAATTTTTCTTTACGCTGAATGATATAAATCGATGGGAATTGACGAAGTTACCGTCATAATTATTTTACATACCAGCGGCCCGAACGTAGCATTTCCCTGCCACTGCGCTAAACGGGATACTGCTATTTTCGGGTCCGGGGTATGTAAAATCGTATACTGGCCTATACCGGGAAAAATAGAAAAGTCCCAGGGCACGTGAAATAGGCGACCGAGGCGGAGCCTACGGCAGTAATATACTATTAAAATCAATGACAGCAAAGCTTAAAATTCTCATGATATATGAATCAATATTTGATTGATGTACGTATATTACATTTTAATAATTACCAGTTGAAGTCTGTATTGCAGGGATGTTTTGGATTAAAAAAGGACCATCTCTGATCTCCGTGACCAGAAACATTCGACGAAAATTCTTTATGTACACTGCCTGATTTAATATATCTTCCTAAATTTAAGATAAAGTGGGAATTTTAATATTAAATATCGTCTTCTTGGTTGCAATAGTTTATAAAAAATTTATCAATTTAGGATTTAAATGTACAATCTAACCTGCGGAAAGGGATTTTAGGACAGAAGGGGAACAATGTTCGAATTCCGGGGAGTATATATGAACAATCAATAAACATATAATTTATCAATAATATAAAAATACGTGTACGTTTTCATTTTATATTCTTTTTTATTCTATTCTGAAAGTCGCTTACCTGAGTTTAATCTGGTTCTTATCGTTTGAAAAAATCTTCTTTTTATCATTTTCGTCGATCTGATATCTTGAAATTGAATGCGAAATTCTCAAATATATTTTTTGAATAGGTAAATATATACTTACGTTAACTGTATCATTTTCTATACATTTTTATTTACTTACTTTTAGCATTTTTTCTTACTTTTAGCGGGATGCGCGCGCCTAAATCATACTTGTACTCAATCGCTGTTTGCGTGTGTAGAATCGCGTGCCGGCCGCAAGGCAGTGTGTGTGTGTGTGTGTGAGTGCTCCGAAAATCTCTTTGTCGCGACTGGCGCACAGTGCGACCCCTTGTGATCGCGACCGTTCAGTTCGGCTATGACGCTGAGAGAGGCATGACCTCGAGCTACTACTTAACCTGCGAGCGACGATTACAAATCTTTATAAATTCTAAAGTTATTAATAAATACGCTAGTATTTTCTTTTTTGCTTAAAATTAAGTGCAGTGTACCTATTGTTTTTTTCTCCCTATCACCCATTGCCACTAACCGCACTCTATCTGACGATAGCCGATCCAAAGGAGAATCGGAGTCGCAGAACACATTATAACAATCGCGAAGTATCGGATGCCGTCTACACTAATTCAACATTTAAACACAATAAATTTATTTTGAATGCACTATGAAGCCTAACTTATTTGACATGGTATTTGGGATATATTTCGTAAATTTTTGGGATCGCTGCTGAAGTCATCACCTTCTTAAGATAGGACTGCTTTTGAGTGTAAACAACTAAAAGGTATGTTTTACTTTTAAAAGGTAATGAAACTTTTTTTTTGGTCGTTTAATTTTAGTATGCAAGAACAGCACTATCCAAGTTGTTTATTATCCATGCTCGATTATTAGGTTGGTAAGCTTGAGATAATTTTATTATGCTCAAAAATATCAGTTTTTTACATTCGAGTACCACATTCTAGTGTATAAACCTTATCCACAATATTTTAGTGATATTCGACCTTGAGGTGCATAAAATAATTGCACAATAAAAATATTTTTATTTTCCGATAATTTTGCAACAAACCATTAGGCACGAAATTTATTTTGCTAAATTAGTAAGACACAGTGTCAAAAAAAAAAAACGATAAAAAATGATCGTGTAGAGATGTCTTGTATTGTACTTGCCTCATCAAATTAAATGTGTAAAATAATATTTTTCCTGTGTTTTGATGCGTCTAATTCGACAACACATAAAAAAATTCGTAAAAAATTTACTCACCATTACACCGAAAAAAATATCGTAAGCGGGACCTGCGAGTGTACGTAACTCACGGCTACGATTATTTTTCATAAGCTCAGATGCCGTTGTTTCGAAGCGCGAGATTACGAGTGGTCGAAGCGAGACGCTGCGTTCAGTGTACGCAAGCAGCGACTACGACTAGTCGTAGCGTCAGATACAGAACATCGGATCGAGAGCGTACGCTCGGCGTAAGCGCGCGACAAGTACGAGTTGTCGTAGCGTCGAATGCCGAACATCGTATCGAGCGGCTACGCTCTGCGTAAGCGCGCAGCAAGTATGAGTTGTCGTAGCCTTAGATGCCGAATATCGTATCGAGCGGCTACGCTCTGTGTATGTATATACACGTGCAGAGGTCATATACATGAACAAGCCAATGCGAGATGCTATGAGTGCACGTTGTGTGTTAGCGCACCTATGTTGTTTTTTCACTTTATGCATGACAAGCTATATAGCGATAGCCGCGTTATTCAGTATAGAAATGTCAGTGAGCGCAGACCAAACACAGATATATATTTGGCCCCTTCGATAGAGCATTGTGATTTTAACAGCATAAGTGTAAGTAATTTGATTGTCTTGTCACTAATTATCGCAGTCATTATTTTTATAATCACAGCGTTGTCTGCTTTTGATTTAGAAAATGTACAATAATTTCTCAAATGGATTCATGGCCAGTGCTGGATACGCGAATTATCCGCAAAATCCGCAAATGATATCCTATATATTACTCCTTGAAATACTCCTTGAATATACATATATGTTTATATTATATAATATATACATTGCTAGGGCTTTATGCCACTTTTTCTTCGAGAGTTCAATGTTTAAGTTACTCGGAACAGGATAAGTCACCCGAGGTGCATAAGATATCATTACATCAGTGTTTAAGTTACTTAAGTGAACATAACCACATCTCGCAATTTTCTGGAGTCGAGTATTAGGTTACCTCATCTTCAAGTAGTGGCTTAAGTAACTTAAAATAAATATTCTCGTATAATAAGTTATGAAGTGTCAGAGGACTGAAATCTAATTAAAAAAATTATGATCTTCGAAATTCGGGATAGTAAAAGTTTAAGTTAAATAATAAAAAATGTTCGAAGAAAGTACGATTTTTCTAGTGAGGCATTTGCATGGAAAAATCTCATGATTATTTAACGTCCCGGAACGTCTTGGACAAGTTCAAGATGCAAATCCTAAAAAAGTTTAAATTGGTTAACATAATGGCAATTATGACATTAAACATCTTAATAATTACCGTATCAAACGTTTAACAATTATCATGGAAAAAAAAGGATTTTTGATTAATATTTTGATCCATTATTGGGAGAAAAATTCTGAAGTCGTTATAAAGTAACAATCGAGCAGATAATATCGATGTCCCGAAAAAGTTCCACATTTACTCATGCATCATTTGAGCTTATTCAGCATTTGGTAACCAGGTTCTTATAACGTAAGATTTTTTTGGGGGCTCATGATTAGGCGATTTTTCCATTCAACCATGATCATAGCAAGTCAGAAAAAAATAAATTTTTTGTTTCCAGCAAGTGTATGTGAAAAGGACATAAATTGATAGTGATCATTATTAAAAAATGTATAATTTTATTTAAATACCTAAATAAAAAATCAACACAGCAAGAATAAATAGCGATCTGATTAGGCTTCACTTTAATTATCAATTAATGTCAAAATAGTTCGGAAGTCGTTATACTGTTAATACAATATTACGAGGCTCTATTGCATCCATGTCCCGAAAATGTTTCATATTCAAACGTGACTATAGCAAAATCTTTATAACCTAATTTTTGATAAATTCTTCATTGGAGTTAGCTCAATTATCTTGCTACTAAGACTATATTAACAAATTCTAACGAACTTTGCATGCAACGATAACTCAATTGTCAAAATTCGTCAAGTGTATAAAAATAGTCATTTGATTACATGACAAGACACGATATTTATGCTTTAGTACCAGTACTATGATAAAAAGTCCAAATCGCCGAAATGCGTAGCAATTAAAATATTCGTCGCTTTCGGATAACCATTAATAGATATCAGAAAAATTCTCAGGTCATTGTACAGTTTAAATGAAATAAACAAGACCCTATCGTATCCATGTCCCGGAAATGTTTAATGTGCATAATTCAATTTTATAGGCTTAATCAGAACATGAATATGACATTTGTACCTTCAAATTCTCTGTACTATCTTGTAAATGAGATAATTTTACGTCAGAACACCAACAATGCATGCTGCAGTTATAATTTTTTTTTGATATTCATGAAAAAAAAGTAACAGATCGATAAATTAGATAGTTATCGGTGCCTGAACTATTAAACTTGTAATTAAATATCTTGATTAACAACCATAAGAGTTTTTGTCATACATAAGAGTGTAATCATAGCATGATTCTGACATGACTAGCTTCAGATTCTCTAAACTATCTTGAAAGTTGAAAAATTTTCTTAAGAACACCAGCAATGCATGCCACTGACACATTAATTTGTTGATATGCTTGAATAAAATGATTCTGATGGTTAGGTAACATAGTAATTAAATTTCAAACTATTAAGCTATTTTTTTAGAGCCATGTTCAGTTTTCGGAATGATAAATATTCGGAATCGAAAATATTCGGAATATTTAAAATTCGGAATGTTTGAAAATCGGAATATTGAAAACGGAACATGAAAAATTCGGAGAACAAAATTTCGGAATTTGAAAAATTCGGAACTCGAAAATTCGGAATAATGAAATTTCGGAAAAATTAAAATTATTTATACTTAACGAGATATAAATGCTCAAACATCGCTCAAATGACCATTTTCGGGAACTTAAATAATTTATAACTTAAAAACTATTAACTTTTTGCATATAGTGCATAATAGGTTTTTTGCTGGAAATTGTCCATATTTCCAGAAAAAAATTACTCCAACCCGAAAAACCTTATTTTTCATTATTTGTTTAATTGCGATTTACAACAATTTCTACCACTCCTACGACTTTGCGAAAAAGATATTCGTAATCTACACAAAATTTCCCATAAGACTGCAAATTTTCAGCGTTCGCTTCTGAGTTGCAAACGAAAAGGTACCCAGCTTCAGGACTAGATGTGTTTTAGGCGATTAGATTGTTGAAAACCTTTTATTTTAAACTTTTAAACTAGCGCGTTCGGCGGTATCGCCAGTCTGCGCATGCAGGACTGCGCCACCGACATGGCAATGTGTATTGCGTCGCAATTGTTTATTGTTTAATAAATCAAACAACCAAAGCGTGTATTGATCGTGATTGTCATACAAGCAGCTGCGATATTATGGATATTAACAACTTAAGTAAGTGAATGAATATTATTAAAATTATTTATAAAATTTTTATTTTAAAATATTAAATACTGTTTATGAAATTCATAAACAATAATAACAATATAAACATAAAAAAATAACAATATTCAACACCAGGCAAAACTAACCTAATCATAATTTTTTTTACAGTTTACAGACACGAGTGGTTCGTCTATTTTCAATATAGACCGGTTCAGGCGATGTACGAAGGCATCCGTCATGTCGACGAGCCGGACTTGCCGAAGCTGCGATATCAGCTGGACAGGCGCAGTTATGTGCAGTTAAGAAGTAAGTAATAACCCTTCTTTGCAGCTAATTTTGTTAAAAATTCATACATATTTTTCATTGTTTTATTTTATTGTTTTATTTTATTGTTATCAGATAAGAACGCAAGGGCTGTGGAGTTTTTCTTTCGCTTTTCCGGGGAACGACTCGAGAACGTGGAGGCCCTGTGGATGTCATTCGACGATGTTTACTAGTGAGTATAAAATCAACGATGCAAATGTAATCAACGATGCCCATGTAATTAACAATGCAATTTTATTTCAGCACTCGTTTAAACACAGGAGCGGACTTTTAAGATATCGTTGCTCTAATTTGTCAGCGGGTTTTGTTCTATTGTTGATACAAGAGTGATTGATGTATAATTAATTGTTCATTGATAAAACAGTTCATGTAACTTGTATTATTTGTCATTCAAAAATCTGATACTGCAAACCTAAATTTAATATAAAATCCCAAGATTTACTACAGAACACGTGTGCACCGATTCGCGCAGAAGACCGGGTCATCGGACTTTTCGAGAATTTAATGAATAAGCCTATGGCCGATCAACTTCAGCCACGGTTGTAATTACAAAGCAAAGAAAAATCCTCGTGCTCAGAACTGCTCAAACTCGAGCATGGAAGAAGTGGGGCGCATTGGCTGATCTCGCGGACGCGGATGATCCGCGCGCGTCCAAGTTTCTTTTTCGTGCTCACAGAAAAGGAAAAATGACAGAATCTCATATTGCTGATTGCACGTAAATGAAGCGATAAATCGCGCATATAACGTATCGCTTTACCGATTTCGCGCACTCGCCGGCGAGTAGCTATGTGCACAATTCGCGCGCGACGAGGGAGTGAGTCAAGTTTCTTTGATTGACACAGGCAATAGCTCTGCGAGTGCTGTGCTGGTCTGCACGTAAGTGTCTGTATGTGTGTGTGTGTGTGTGTGTTATCGTGCATAGATACAGCCGCCAATGTTTGGCCACTTATAGTCGTCACCGCGAGAGCTTTTACTATAGAATATAGCGACGGGCAGCAGCAGGCGCGAGCTAGAGAGAGAAAAGGATTGATTTCGTTTGGGAAAGGCTAGATTTTTCACTATCTCTCTCGCTCCCTATCGTTTGAGCGGTAGCACGCAACGACGAAAAAGCTAATATTAGGATCTATTGTATTTTAATAGCCAAGAGAGAGAGAGAGAGAGGAAGAGAGAAAGAGTGACGTCGCGGGTGTGCAAAACAATCGATCGGAGCTACCGATTCTCGAGCGTGCCCAAGTTCCGCGCTAAGAGGCGCCTCTTCTATTATATACATATATACGTACGATAAAAGAGAGAGAGAGAGAGAGAGAGAGAGAGAGGAGTATATCCACGTACGAGCTCGATGCGAGTGCTGTTTGTTTGCTCGAAGAGGTTTTTTTTCCCCCTTTCTTTTTGTATAATCGCTACCGTAACATAAATGTGTGCCATTCAAACGATCAGATCTAGTTTTTGCTCTTTGATGTATGCATATGTACACGATACTCGAGATGAAGTATTAGCAACAAAAAAAGAGCACTCGTGACTCAGAGCGCTTTTCCCCTAATTCCGAGTTATGGTATAAGCAACATAGCATTTTCTTTATGCACAAAACATATAGTTTATATGTCAAACTTATATAAACAATATAGCAATTTATCGACACCGTAGCCGATCGCCGCGTCGCGTTGTGATAAGACGCTGCAATTGACCTTTAGACATGGTCTATCGTATTATTGCTATCACCGATCTATTCTCATGTGTGTGTGTGTGTGTGTGTGTGTCTGCGCTCGCGCTATAAATCACGACACGCGTGTAATATGGTTTGTCTACCCGATGTTTCATAACACGTCGATTATATAATTCAAGATGTTTTCCTTGCCCTGGACACGTTTCTGCGGGTCATAATGCGAATGCGAGGCTGCGTCAGAAGTGTTCGTCTCGATTTAGCACCTGCAAAAATTCACGCTCTTCAAACTCGTATCAGCTGAATCATGCAGATGATTTCGATCGATTATCCACTCAGCTTGAAATGTGCGATTTTTTGGGCGCAGAAACAATCAAGAGGGCATGCATACGCGCTCGGGAGCTCTTATTAATCTCTCGACGGCCAACAATGAGCACTACATAATATGAGCATTAATGCAAACACTCTTTCATTACTCCACGGCAGCAATTATCACAAGCCAACCCTTGGCCGCAGTGCATTTTTGACTACATATTATTAATTTATTTAATATGGAGTAGGCAAAGCTTAGCTTGATTGTTTGAGATCGCGTGCTGGGAAATGAGCGTTACAAGGATTGAAATCACTTTAGTTTACTACTTACTTTACTTTTCCTATCAGGGAAAGGTAGGTAAAAAATGATAGGAAAAAAAGAATCGTGAAATTTTTTTTTCGTTATATAGCTGTAGAGCCAGCACACAGCTTATATATTGCGCGAGGCGCGCAACACGCATTGCTAATATACTATTCTTTTTATACACAAATTAAGAATTAACAAATTTTTGACTTTTCAGCATTTGATATAATTGTTTAAACACATAACATGTTGTTTGAGATCTACTCATTTCATTAATTTATTTTTGAAAATCGATATTAGAAATCGATTATTAAGAATCGTTCCACCCTAATGACAATTGATGTTTGTTTACAAACAATAACCTATTGTCAATCTAGCGTCTCGAGAATTTTTTGACAGATCAAAAATTTGTGTGGTACGAGAAAGTGTGATTATCCCTGGTCAAAAAAGTGAAAAATCATGTCGTTCGAGTTCGTGTATCAAGATAGCTACGACGGTATGTACCTATAACATTCATAGTATGAAAGAGTTGGCGAATAACGGGTGGATTTTAAGTGGTCCCGAAATTCGCACATAATGATGACAGGTCGAGGTCCTGGGCATTGCTTACACCACAAATTCAATTTCCCTGCGATCATCTGATCGGTCGTGAAAACTAATAGTAGGGAAATGTTTGTCTATTAATTAGACATAAATCAATTATAAATGTTCATAACATTAACAATACGTTGATTAAAAGTCTATCAAAAATTGATTAACAGTGTGGTTAGTTCCTTGATACACGTTCACGCAGAGGTTTGAAAATCCGGATGGAAAGAAAAAAAGAGTATACATTTGTGCTATTACATTATATTTGTGTTTATTACATGTGTGCGCGTATATAAATACTCTCTTTGGCCGCTCAAGTGAGATAAGAGAGCTCGAGTGTAAGTAAGTATATATATATTCGTGCGCATTTGCGGTTTAGCGAGGCTATAATATATGCACAGCAGTCGTCGTTAAAAACCACGTGGGTTGTTCTTTAAAACGCACTGTGTGACGAACTCGGACCAACTATTAGCCCATCGAATCCGTCCGGCTTTTTAGTTAATACTCATCGCCCGATAATTGCACTTTCTTCGTTGTTTTTTCTATCTTTTATTATATTCACACCGGTTTGCCCCAAGAAAATGCCTTACTGGTGCACCAGATATAAACACGGGCCCGGCGACGACTTTCTCCGAGGAAGTCGAGATGTTTTCGGAAGGAAAATACCTTACTGCTGCACCAGATATAAACACAGCCCCGGCGACGACTTTCTCCGAGGAAGTCGAGTAATTTTTTAGTACATGATACCCCCGGGTGCCTTACTGGTGCACCAGATATAAACACGGCACCGGCGACGACTTTCTCCGAGGAAGTCGAGATTTTTAAGCTACATTATACCCCCGGGTGCCTTATTGGTGCACTAGTTATAAATACGGCCCCGGCGACGACTTTCTCCGAGGAAGTCGGAATGTTTTCGGTACATAATACCCCCGGGTGCCTTACTGGTACACCAGGTATGAATGAGGCCCCGGCGACGACTTTCTTCAATGAAGTCGAGTTTTTTTCGCTACATTATGACATGACCACTATTGAAGTTTTCTTTGTAACAGTCTGAAATTTTGCTAGCTTGTGTAAATTTGTTTTTTAGAATTCGTACTAAAATTTTACCGTAATAGATTCATTTTTTGGCTATAAAACTCGAAAATGAATCATACAATTTGATACTTTTTAAATAAACATAATTTGTATACGTACCTAAACACACTATCACGCATCCTAAACACACTATCACGCACTCAAACACACTATCACGCACCCAAACACACTATCACGAATCCCAGACACACTATCACGCACCCAAACACACTATCACGCATCCCAAACACACTATCACGTACCCAAACACAGGTGTCCAAAAACACATGTGGCCAAAAACACGATTTATCAAAAAACGCAAAAGAATAAAAAATTCAACATGTAAAGTACAAAATTAATCGACATTTAGTGTACATATAAATTTTGATATTAATTACAAGACAAATTATTACGTTAAAGCGACCACGTATTTACAACTTACTAATCAACATCATCAATCGACATGTATAAATCGCTTATTTCTTGTCCTGGGAAATGTCTTTTAAAATATTCATAAGCTGCTAAATTGTTATCTGAAAAATATTCATTTACATTTCACTTTATAAAGTATCACTAACTCATTATGAAGCTGATTGCTATTTAGCAAATCACGAAACCCTTTTAATAATGTATATATGGTTGATCTAAGAGTGCGGAACTAAAGATTTTGCAATTCGTGAAATAGCAGCGCTTTTCATATTTTAAAATATTAAAAGTCAAAGATACGTTTAAGTCGGATGTATTCTCTTCTAGATAAATCAGTCTTGACTTTGGGAAGTTCTGATTCTTCTACGTGTACATAAAGATTTTCTTCATTATTTTGTATATTTCTGAACTAGAAGAATACAGTCCATTTTCCTATAAAATATTTTTAAAAATTTTATCTCATGTTTTGATAAATTAATTTAAAATTATATACTTTGCTTTTGAAACCGCGAATTAAATCTGCTAGTACACTAGACGCTGAAAGTTCCTATGCTTATACACGTTCCACCACTCTGTTGAACCGAACAGAATTAAGGGTTCTTCCAGATACTGACTGAACGATTGGTCGTAGCGCATATTCGTGCGCTGTCCACTTTACGACCAACTTAAAAATTATTTTCGATAGTATCAATATAATATTGAATCAAGAGGTAAACACACCCATTGCACTTGCGTCGTTTCTGCTGATATTAAATCGATACTATCGAAAATAATTTTTATGGCACGCTAACCTAAAAATCGCAACTTCGCCGCTACTTTTAGGCTTTTGTACCATAAAATATTGTATGCAACTGATATGGATATGCTTTTCCAACGAAACTCGTTACAGCCCTCGCCTTCGGCTCGTGCTGCAACCCCTCGTTTCGCTGAAAAAGCATATCCGTACCCGTTTCATAAAGTACTATTAAGTTGGTGATAAGGTGGACAGCGGAATGTCAGGAAGCCATCCAAATGAATGGTGGTGTATACCTAAATTCGGAAGAGGAGTGTCTTTCCCTACTTAGTAATATAATAGTTCCTTAAAATGATGAGTTTTTATTTGGTGTGTCACATGTTTTCAACCAAACTTTGACCTTCTTAGGAGTTTGAAGATTAAAATCAATCGAGTGGGGTATTTTTTAAAATCTCATTTTTACCATGATGTCTTTATTGTATTTATTCACACAACTTATATGGTAAATATTAATAAAAAATGCAACAACTTTGCATAGGTCCCTATTCTGTCAATGTTAAGATACTCGGATACAGGGACGCGCTGTGAAATGTTTGAGCCACAAGGTGGCGCAACATTACTTGCACCCGGCCTATAGTGCATACGATATGCTCTTGGGTAAATGGGAGAGGAGTAACGGTCTAAAATATTCGAAATATCTATAAAATAATAGTGAGAGGAGTAATTTCCAACGAAAGACTAAGTTTAAGCTTAATACACTCAGCGTGGGTGAGATCACGAATCTCACGAAAAAATAAAAGCGATTAGTTGTTAAAGTGAAGCAAAGTGACCGAGTTTTTTTTCTTAACCTACAAACGTAAAAATCCGCCTCACTGAGGCACCCTGTACATAAAATGGCCGCGCGTAGCGGCGGTATCCACAGGAGTGGTGACGATTTCGCATTATCCGACATGGAAATAGAAACGCATAGTAGTGAGCCTGAAACGGAGAAAAATCATACCAGTGATAAAAATAAAAACAGATATAAAAAAAGAAAAAATGAAGATGATTCAAAAGATAAAAAGACTACAATGAAAGCTGCTAAGAATGATTCCAATCTCACAAATGAAAAAGAAAATTATGAGAACACAGAACAATCCCAAAAAATAAACAGTGAATCATTTAATGATAACAAAGTAAAGCCGCCACTTCAAACAGCTCAATATCGATCTGGTATTCCAGGGCCGTATAGTGTGTGGATCAGAAGTAAGACAGCAAACCGAGAAATAAGCCAATTTAAAGTTGGCAGTCTCATTTTCAAAAAATATCCTAACATAACTGACATATGCAAAAGAAGCAGATCCAAGGTTGAAGTGGTACTGTTATCTAGACTAGAGGCCAACAGCTTAGCGCTAGACGAAACACTTGGACAACACGGCATGGAAGCCTACATCCCAGGTTTCAGAAAAACACGCAAAGGAATAATAAGAGGAATTGACATAGACTTCACAGAAGAGCAGCTTTTGGAGGGTATTATGGTACCGGGTCTTAACCAAATAAAGGTTATTGGTGTCAGAAGACAAAATAGAAAAAACAAACTGAATTCACAGTCAAACTCACCAATACAAGTCAATTCAGAAAAACAAGATGATTCAAATGAATCTGAAACAGAAAATTCTAAGGGTAGCTCGACTTATGAGTGGGTACCCACAAAATCAATTGTGTGCACATTTGAAGGCCAGAATCTCCCAGACAAAGTTTATTTGTGGGGAGTAAGTGTGAAAGTCGAGCCATATGTACAACGTGTAATGCAGTGCTTTAAATGGTTCAAATTTCAACACACAGCTAAAACGTGCAGAGGTTGTCAAAAATGTTTTAATTGTGGAGAACCACAGCATACTGGCGAAGCATGTAAATTTCAAACTCCTCACTGTGCAAATTGCATATCAGACACATCAAATCATGTAAGTGTCAGTGCAAAATGCCCAAAGGTAATAGAACAGAAAAAAATAAACATTCTGATGGCTTATGAAAATCTTTCCTTTTTTGAGGTTAAAGCGATTATCACTCAAAAGAAAGGCAATGACATGACAGAAAATAGCTTATCAATTGACCAATTTCCAAGACTCAAACAAATACCTATTTCTGCTATGAATAAAGAGAATAAAGAAAGGACGTACGCTTCAACAATGACAATCAAAAATTCAGATCCTGGCCAAACTTCCTCTAAAGAAATGTCAGATAATAACCCACTGTATAAACACAACACAAAGCCTACACTTCAAACTAAACTGCAACTGCAGCAACAACAGCAGCAAAAATCACAACAACAACAGAAACTGCTGAAGCAGCATCATAAACAGCAACATCAGCCAAGTCAACAACAACCTTCTGGATTTAATGAAAACAAAGACGGCTTAAGTCAACTCCAGAATTCAACCTCTTCTTCTCTGATTACTCTGCAAAATACCACCCAAAAACTTTTCAACAGGCTCTATAAAGAAAGTCAAGATACCCAAGAATTTAATAATAATAAAGACTCTATTTAAATTATATTTACAACTAAAATTTAAAAGAAAAGAAAGTAGCTTCACGACCTCAGTTATAAATATATACTTATATTTATATTCTAAACTCAGAAAATTATATCTTTAAATATTCAAAATGGACAACCAAAATTTCAAAATTCTACAATGGAATGCTCGAGGCTTGAAAAAGAAAACTGAGATCTTGAAGCTAATTCAAAATTATGATATTATAATTATAACAGAATCTCTTCTTAAAGATGACGATGTTTATAAGCTCAAGGGCTACAATGTTGTAAGGTATGACAGAACAGTCGATAAGGGAGGTGGAATAGCATTCCTTATCAAAAGCCACATTAGATATGATATTGTCGAACATAATTTGAACCTTGATTTGATAGAAATCGGTATCATTTCATTTGAAACCCATTTGGGTGTAATAAATTTAATTGCTTATTATAGGAGCCCAACCCATGTCACAGGTAGCTCCTCAGTAGCCGCATGGCAGAAGGATTGGGACTCTCTCATTAAAAAAATTTCTGAATACCACAAATTCATTTTTCTTGGCGACTTTAACGCCCACAATTCCTGGTGGGGAAGCAATCACACATGTTCATATGGTAATTATATGCAGGACAATTTAGATCCAGCAATTTTCACGCTCTTAAATAATGGCTTACCTACGCATGTAACTATTACAGGCAATGAATAGTCCACCTCTCACATCGACCTTACATTCTTTTCATCTAGTCTTAATTTAGACATCTCAAACTGGCAAGTGCTAGACGACACATGGGACAGCGACCACTTCCCAATAGAGACTAGTCTCTTAACTCAAGCTAAAAATTTTGAAAAATTAGACTACAGATATAATTTAAGAAAACTTAATTGGGACTCATTTTTCATTGAGTTGGAGCAAAGTAAGACCACATTTAACAAAATAACGTATTTAAACGCTAATGTAATTGACAAGTATAATACTTTTATCGATACAATCAATGATTGTATTGTTAAATCTATGCCAAAAATTAGAAATAACTCAAAAAATGTGAATTTTAGTAAAAATAACCAAAAGCCACCTTGTTGTTGGTGGAATGATAATTGTGAAAGAGCAATAAGGACTAGAAAAGCTAAGCTTAAATCTTTGGAATATCATTGTAATTTGGAAAAATTTATAGAATTTAAAAAAATCAGAGCAATAACGAGGCGTACTCTTAAAAATGAAAAAAAAAATTCATTTGTTAATTATTGTCAAGGTTTAAATAGAATGACGAAACTGTCGGCTATTTGGTCAAAGGTTAAACAATTTAAAAACGGTTACAATCGACCGGCAGCGCGACCTAACAATAGACACACAGAAGAAAGTGCTCGTAAAACGTTAGATTCCTTATGCGTTCCAAAAAGAATTGACCCTAGTTTACATTTAAATGACTTAATCTCGTCGTTAGTGATAGATCCCTCAGAAGATAATCACTTTATGTCTCAACAGTTTTCTTACGAAGAGTTGGTGGAAGCCTTAAAAAAATCAAATCTTAAATCGAGTCCGGGTTTAGACAAAATTAATTATGAGATTTTGACTTATCTTCCGGAATATTATTTACGAGTATTACTAGATATTTTCAATGAGATTTATAGCACCGGGCAATTTCCAAGTACTTGGTCATCCTACCTAGTATCATTTGAAAATTGCAGAACGTATTATCAATGGTCGATTACATCACTGGGCTGAAACTAACAATATCCTTCCTCCCACGCAATACGGTTTTCGTAAAGGCAGGGCGTGCAAGGATAATATAAATATTTTAACAAATGATATCCATCAAGCTTTTTACAAAAAAGAAAAAGTCGCAGCCTTGTTTCTCGATATCAAGGGGGCTTTTGATCTTTCCTATTACAACAGCACTATAATCGAGCAACTTGAATTGCTTAAGGATCTAGCCGACGATTTCAGATATAATTTCAACTTTAATCAATCTCTTTTATCAGAATGTTATAATGAGTTATGGTTTTATAATTTATCTATAATAAAATGTAGTTCACACTATAGCTACGATAGTCCTTATTGCTTAAAATTCTATGTTCCTAATATAAATTTAAACTTAGGTAAACGTGTAAATAACTCAAGTGCACCAAATGTTACCTTTAATAGTCTATTGACAGACGATTGTGATACTAGATATATAGACATATATACAGATGGTTCTAAACTCGCATTAGAAAAATGTAATGAAAACGGTAATAAGAGCTGTACGGGTTTTGCAGCATGGTCTACTGAAAAGAACTTGCAGATGGCATATAAAATTCATGACTTGGCATCTATCTTCACAGCAGAGGCTACAGCGATTTCTACTGTTTTGGATAAAATTCTGTGGTGGAAAAGGCTAACGAGATAACTATTTTTCGTGTTTTCGAGAAAAAAACGTTTTAAGTTGCGCACGAGTGCGTAGCTAGACGCAGACGACTAAAGATCTGTACCTGTGATATTTTCACCTATTCTAAGGTATCTTTTGAACTATGTACTTGGGAAATTGAAAGGCGCATCATAGTGATGATACGGAGCAAAAAATATGGACTTATCTCGTTGGCCCTTTCCCCGCTTAGCAGATAAGTCCACTTTTAGCGGTCACGCTTTTTTCAATATCGATTATTTCGCTTAGTTTGTGATCAAAACCTCATTTAATGATTTTACATTGATAAAATAGCTCATGTAACGTTTTACTAGTGTCAGATCTCAAATCTGGCAACGAAAAAAGGCCAAACTGAAAATCGCGAAAATGGCCCCTCGCGTATCAAATGTACCAATCGTATAGTGAAATTCACAACATTCGAAGAGTGTGAGAGCCATTTGTATGTTGGAATATCATTTTCTTCCATTTTCAAATCAATCCAGACTCTTTATCGCATTTTGGAGCTCGCAAAGGTGGACTTATCTCGTTTGGCCGGGAATCGTTTGCAGCGAAATGGACTTATCTCGTTAGACACGGTGTTATATTTAACGATAGGTGTTCTTTTCAGCTTTTGTGACACTTGTACCTTAAAGTAGACATAACATATAGGTAATTCATGTCATAAACTCGATTTCGAAAAAAATGGAGTTATCTCGTTAGCCCTTTCCACCACAGAATTCTTTTGCATGATAAGAATAACTTTAGAATTTTTACTGACTCTGAGTCAGTACTCAAAGCTCTCTCTCAAACTAATTCTAATTCACCTTTAATAAATAAAATAAGAGATAAACTTTACACAGCGCAACAACAACAAAAGAATATTAAGCTTATATGGGTCCCATCTCATGTTGGGATCATTGGCAATGAGAGTGCTGACTCTGCTGCGAGGGTGGCTGCTGAGTCAGGAAAAGTTTTATTAGTCGATATTCCGTCCTCGGATATATACCCTTCTTTGAAAAGCAAATTTTTAAAAAAAGACATTGCCGAACAAATTAAAGATTTTCAATCTAAAGGTAAAAAATACTTTCAAATTTACTTTAAGCAAGAGTCATATCCATGGTTTAAAAATTTTAAAGAACTAAGTAGACGAGCAATAGTCTCAATAAACAGAATAAGAAGCGAGCATACATCTTTAAAAGCTAGTTTAGCAAGAATTAAGATAGTTGACAATAATATATGTGATTGCGAGTTACAAGCGCAGGAAACTCCTAGCCATGTCTTTTGGTATTGTCCAAAATTCATAGAGCAAAGAAAAATACTTAAAAATCGACTCAATGAGCTCAATTATAAACCACCTTATTGTTTAGAAAAATTGATAGCTGAGAATAAGAAGGAAGTGATAAGAATAATCGCTGAATTTATATACAATATCAACATAAATATTTAAATATAAGGCTTTTGATTCATAATTTTAAATTTTAAGCTATAATTAAGACAAACTTAATGTTTATTTAGTTGGGATATGTTTACTCTTAGTTAATAAGCTTGTTCAAATATATATATTTATATTTCAAACTAATTTGTAATTCGCGCCAACAGCGTCTTTCATGACAACAGCGCTATGGCAATGTATACCAACTATGATGCCCATAAAAACTTACTAAACTAAACCTATAGTGCATACATAGCAATTAGCAGTGAAAAGCGGGAACAACAGAAAAAGCATGAGCAAGTGTAAACGCATGTGATTAAATTGCCCGGCTGGACAAGTAGAATCATAAGTAAGGTTTTTTTACATGTTTTAAGATGTATTTGAGTTTAAATAGTTACTATAAATGTTAATAATATCACATAAATTATTATAGAATTATATTTTAAGTTAGAAACTTTTAAAATTAGTAACAGTTACAAAAATGAGTTAGTTTGCCTAAATACTTGACGTAATAAATTTGATTTCAGTAATATCATAGCCGACTAATTAATAATTCACGATTTCAATAATCAATCAAATATTTAAAAATAGGAATTACGACGATTTGGAATCATCCGTTTATGACCTGCTTTAAATTTAAGTTATGGGAAATAAAGTAGCCATTGTTTTTTAATTCAGCTCAGACTGTCATACTTGCACTAAATAATCTTTTGAAAAAAAGTATTATCACTATCAACTCATGAAAATTGATTAATATATTGTATGTATTAATCTAATTTATATCGTCTACCGAGCTTTGAAATTAAGCCATTTAAGTAAAATTTACATGATTCAGGAGCGGATTTTAATACTTGACTTAACATTTTTAATTTCATTTCAATCGTGGAAACGTTTAACAAAAATTTTTTAATGCGTGATAGTGTGTTTGGTTGCGTGATAGTGTGTTTGGGATGCGTGATAGTGTGTCTGGGATGCGTGATAGTGTGTTTGGGTGCGTGATAGTGTGTTTGGGTGCGTGATAGTGTGTTTGGGTGCGTGATAGTGTGTTTGG
>NW_019641664.1:25656-38493 GCF_000599845.2 Trichogramma pretiosum
GAGCTTCTCTGCTATATCTGTGTCTCTTCCGTACATCCCCCGTCCACCTTACGGTGATTAGGGGTTCAGGAACCAGAAGCGTCTTTTCGTCTTTTTCTTACAGCATCGTCCGGATTGTTATTGCACCTCTTGCGCCTCTTGTCTCAGTCTGGTCACGACTGATTGCGCAAAAGACGCTACCGCCATCCAGTTGTTTGAGGTCTCGAGCATGAGCCTGACGATGTTCTCAGGCTCGATCACTTCTTGGAGAACTTGTTGAAGTCTCTCTCGCTCTTCGTAGAATCGCGGGCAGTGAAAAAACACATGCTCCGCGTCTTCCACTGTGGAGGGGCAGGCCGGGCAGAGTGCGCTAAGGGTGTTGTCATAGCGCTGGCTGTGGCTTTTGAAGTAGCCATGCCCGGACAGGAGTTGTGTGAGATGGTAGTTCACTTCTCCATGTCCCCTCTCTACCCATTCTTCAATGTTCGGGATTAGACGGTGTGTCCATCGACCCTTTGAGGCCCGGTCCCACCGGTCCTGCCACTTGATCAGCGTCTCTCTTCTCTCTTCCTCCTTGGCATCCTCGGGTCGGCGCTGGTATATGCGCGCACGCTCATCCGCCAGTAGGGCCAGCGGAGGTACGCCGGCTATCACGTACGTCGCGTCGTATGAGATGTGTGGACGACCGCTGATCACGCGCAGGCAGGCTCGTCGATGCACAGCCTCCGCTGGGCGGATGTAGGCCTGCGTCTCCGTCGCGCATCTCCAGATAGGCGCTCCATACAGGAGGATCGAATCGATGACGTGAGCGTAGAGCTCTCGTCGGCTACTTCTAGGTCCACCGGTGTTGGGCATGATCTTCGCGAGGGCTCCAGCCACTCTTGCTGCCTTTTCGCTAACGATTCGAAGATGTTGGTCGAACCTCAGCCTGGCGTCAATGTGTACGCCCAAGTAGCGGACACACGGGGACGAGCTTATGCTGCAGTCACCTACTGTGATGGTTATGGTCTCCATTTTCTTCCTGCTGGTGATGAGAAGGACCTCCGTCTTATGGTCCGCCGTAACCAGGCCGAGCTCTTGCAGCGCTCAACGCACCTGCTCGATGGCAGAGCTCAGATCGTATTCGATCTGCCACAGGTGCTTGGCCACGGCCACTAAGGCGATATCGTCCGCGAAGCCGACAATCTTTACATTGCCTCCGAAGTTGAGACGCATGATGGCGTCGTACATGACGTTGAGTCTATGCTTCATTGTATCGGGATGAAAAATGGTTTTTTTTGAAAAAAAATTTTTTTTTGATTTTTTCATGTATAAATGAAGGAATTTTTATATTTTTTTACGGTAGAATGGAAGCAGAGCAGTCAAACTTTAATTGATGACCAAAAAAATGGAAATTCGCCGAATATTTCCAAAATTAACGACTCGAAATGAAAAGTTGTTTTTTTTGCTTCCTCATAGAGGAAGCTCTGTGATAGGCTCGAAAACGAGATTTTGAACCATACCTCGGAGGACAATTTGGTTTATATATTTGGAAACTACATTGAATTACGAACAAATGTCTGTATGAGTTTTTGTTTTCTCGGCCTTTTGGCTAACAAGTGTCCTGATGGTCGTGATCTACTGGTACTTATGACACTAGACAGTGCATCCAAATTTAAAAATACGAATTTTCACGTTAATAACTGATGCCTTTTGTTAATATTATTTTTTATGAGGAAGCTCTTTGCCAATAAATTGGCAGCGGTTTTTTGAATTCCTTGTCAAATTTTAATAAATTTGACCGTTTCAAAAGTTCGATTGAAGCCTCCTAGCTCAATCTAGAGCAGGACAAAGATTAATGCAAAATTCTGAAGACGTTTCTGAAGACATATTAAGAAATGATGAAACTATTTTGATGCTCCAGATTGAGCTAGGAGTCTTCAATCGAACTTTTGAAACGGTCAAAATTTATTTAAATTTGACGAGGAATTCAAAAAAAATTTTTTTTAATTTTTGTACCGGAACCTTCGGGTTCCAGGAACCTTTTTTTGTTAAAAATAGCATTTTTCGGCCCTAGAAACTATCGCCTTGAATAAAAAAATCTGAAAAAATTTGAAGTTATGTATTTTGATGAAAAAATAAAGAAAAAATTTTTTCCAGATTTTTCGAGGCTCCGTATCGTCCTAAAAAAAATTATTTTCGTCAAAAAAAGCGGTTTTTTGCTTCAAAAAGTGCGTTAGGTCATCTGAAAAAATCTGAAAAAAATTTAGGTTATGTTTTTCAGTGAAATAAAAAACTGAAAAAATTTCCGTTTACTATATCGGCTTTTACTATACCGCCGTATTTCGATTTTCAGAATTTTTAATGATTTTTTCTGAAGGCCTGAAGCACTTAAAAAATATGAAAAAATTCAAGGTGGTTTGGATTGTTGAAAAGTATTTTTGTGAATTTTTTCAGATTTTTTAATTGCTTCATGTCCACAGAAAAATATAGATCGAAAATGGACGTTTATACCGGAAGTGGGGGGTAGGAGGAGGGAGGGGGTCTAAAAAATTATTTTGGGACCTTTTTACCATGTACTATAACATAGCAAAAGCGCGTCAAGATCGGTGACATACGTGCGCACGGTTTTGTAAAAAAGTATTATTTCGACCCATATATATTCGTGCGCATTTGCGGTTTATCGAGGCTATATGTATATGCACAGCAGTCGTCGTTAAAAACCACGTGGGTTGTTCTTTAAAACGCACTGTGTGACGAACTCGGACCAACTATTAGCCCATCGAATCCGTCCGGCTTTTTAGTTAATACTCATCGCCCGATAATTGCACTTTCTTCGTTGTTTTTTCTATCTTTTATTATACTTACACCGATTCGCCCCAAGAAAATGCCTTACTGGTGCACCAGATATAAACACGGGCCCGGCGACGACTTTCTCCGAGGAAGTCGAGATTTTTAAGCTACATTATACCCCCGGGTGCCTTATTGGTGCACTAGTTATAAATACGGCCCCAGAGACGACTTTCTCCGAGGAAGTCGGAATGTTTTCGCTACATTATACCCCCAGGTACCTTACTGGTGCACCAGATATAAACACGGGCCCGGCGACGAATTTCTCCGCGGAAGTCGGAATGTTTTCGCTACATTATACCCCCAGGTGCCTTACTGGTTCACCAGATATAAACACTGCCCCGGCGACGACTTCCTTCAATGAAGTCGAGTTTTTTTGGCTACATTATGACATGACCACTATTGAAGTTTTCTTTGTAACAGTCTGAAATTTTGCTAGCTTGTGTAAATTTGTTTTTTGGAATTCGTACTAAAATTTTACCGTAATAGATTCATTTTTTGGCTATAAAACTCGAAAATGAATCATACAATTTGATACTTTTTAAATAAACATAATATTTATTATTGAAGTATATAGGAAATTAAAAATTTTTGTTAAACGTTTCCATGATTGAAATGAAATTAAAAATTTTACGTCAAGTATTAAAATCCGCTCCTGAATCATGTAAATTTTACTTAAATGGCTTAATTTCAAAGCTCTGTAGACAATATAAATAGATTAATACATACAATATATTAATCAATTTTTATGAGTTGATAGTGATAATACTTTTTTTCAAAAGAATATTTAGTGCAAGTATGACAGGCTGAGCTGAATTAAAAAACAATGGCTACTTTATTTTCCATAACTTAAATTTAAAACAGGTCATAAACGGATGATTCCAAATCGTCGTAATTCCTATTTTTAAATATTTGATTGATTATTGAAATCGTAAATTATTAATTAGTCGGCTATGATATTACTGAAATCAAATTTATTACGTCAAGTATTTAAGCGAACTAACAATTTCATTTTTGTAACTGTTACTAATTTTAAAAGTTTTTAACTTAAATTATATTTCTATAATAATTTATGTGATATTATTAACATTTATAGTAACTATTTAAACTTAAATACATCTTAAAACATGTAAAAAAACTTTACTTATGACTCTACTTGCCCGGCCGGGCAATTTAATCACATTTGTTTACACGTGCTCATGCTTTTTCTGTTGTTCCCGCTTTTCACTGCTAATTGCTATGTATGCACTATAGGCCGGGTGCAAGTAATGTTGCGCCACCTTGTGGCTCAAACATTTCACAGCGCGTCCCTATATCCGAGTATCTTAACATTGACAGAATAGGGACCTATGCAAAGTTGTTGCATTTTTTATTAATATTTACCATATAAGTTGTGTGAATAAATACAAAACATCATGGTAAAAATGGGATTTTAAAAAATATCCCACTTGATTGATTTTAATCTTCAAACTCCTAAGAAGGTCAAAGTTTGGTTGAAAGCATGTGAGACACCCAATAAAAACTCATCATTTTAAGGAACTATTATATTACTAAGTAGAGAAAGACACTCCTTTTCCGAATTTAGGTATACACCACCATTCATTTGGATGGCTTCCTGACATTCCGCTGTCCACCTTATCACCAACTTAAAAATTATTTTCGATAGTATTGATTTAATATCAGCAGAAACGGCGCAAGTGCAATGGGTGTGTTTACCTCTTGATTCAATATTATATTGATACTATCGAAAATAATTTTTAAGTTGGTGGTAAAGTGGACAGCTCACGAATATGTGGTACGACCAGTCGTTTAGTCAGTATCTGGAAGAACCCTTAATTCTGTTTGGTTCAACAGAGTGGTGGAACGTGTATAAGCATAGGAATTTTCAGCGTCTAGTGTACTAGCAGATTTAATTCGCGGTTTCAAAAGCAAAGTATATAATTTTAAATTAATTTATCAAAACATGAGATAAAATTTTTAAAAATATTTTATAGGAAAATGGACTGTATTCTTCTAGTTCAGAAATATACAAAATAATGAAGAAAATCTTTATGTACACGTAGAAGAATCAGAACTTCCCAAAGTCAAGACTGATTTATCTAGAAGAGAATACATCCGACTTAAACGTATCTTTGACTTTTAATATTTTAAAATATGAAAAGCGCTGCTATTTCACGAATTGCAAAATCTTTAGTTCCGCACTCTTAGATCAACCATATATACATTATTAAAAGGGTTTCGTAATTTGCTAAATAGCAATCAGCTTCATAATGAGTTAGTGATACTTTATAAAGTGAAATGTAAATGAATATTTTTTAGATAACAATTTAGCAGCTTATCAATATTTTAAAAGACATTTCCCAGGAGAAGAAATAAGCGATTTATACATGTCGATTGATGACGTTGATTAGTAAGTTGTAAATACGTGGTCGCTTCAACGTAATAATTTGTCTTGTAATTAATATCAAAATTTATATGTACACTAAATGTCGATTAATTTGGTACTTTGCATGTTAAATTTTTTCTTCTTTTGCGTTTTTTGATAAATCGTGTTTTTGGCCACCTGTCGTAATATTCAGTGAGTACCGATTGAGCTTTCTACACCAAGGTTGCGTACAATTCCTCAGAACATGAATGGTTACGGCCACTACCACGGGTGAAACGATCGAGCTCGCAGATTGTTCTGCATGAACAGTTGAGCACACATTTTTTTCCGTTTTCGTTTTTGCCGAAATTTAAGTCATAAAATTACTGTTTGACCTATGACTTCAATCGTCTCACGAAAATAGCTGTATCTCAGTACAGAATCAAGTTTTTAGAGTTTTGAATAATACAATTGAAAGGGGAGGAAAAATCCTACTTAAAATTCCAATAAAATAAGTGTTGAGTTTAAGATGTATATAAACCCTTAAATAAAAGATAGCTGTACCTACACATATGAACTTGCTAGAATTGATAGACATGAAAAATAGGTTACGAGTAAAGCGTATCGAATTAAAAATTTAAATGCACAGTACCCCCATGGGCATTGCTTCTCGCATATCGAAAATCAACAATCAAAGGATTAGTCAATTTTTTGATTTCATGTTGCATTTCGGGGAACTGTGGTCAGTGGCTACAAGTTACGTGCAATCGGAGAATCGACCAATCAATTGTTGATTTTCGATGTCTGAGAATCAATTCCAGGAGAAAATATTCCACTGGATCCTATAAAAGAACCTACGCAAAATCATACGTCAGATCATATGCAAGATCTCATGTAATTTCCTATGTAATATACATGAGAACTTGCATAATATGTTACGTATGATAATCGACCCAGTTCCCTACACGGGATCTTATGTAGGATCCTATGTAGGATCTTGAGTGGTGTGAAAAAATATCAATAGTGTATTTTTTATAATAATACGTCAGTTTCTGCATAAAAACTTATGTAGGACCTTGGATACTTTCCCTACTAAAAAAAAATTAAAAATCAGAAATTTGCATCGCTTCGACCGAGATTCAAACGGCGTCGGGGTGACAGTCGAGTGGGTTAACCACATACCCATCAGACATTCTTATTATAAGAACATCAATTTTCCTATTTCATCGATTATCCATTTTTTATTAAATTGATTGTTTTTAATAAAATTTACTTGAGTTAATAAGTTGTTAAGTTGCATTGAGAAGTTTAAGTTATTTTTCTATGTATGTATATTAGACTGACAATATTTTACATCATTTTTTTTAAAATGACGGGACGCCCCCTCAAAAGTTTTAGACCCCCGAAAAAATAAGTTGTGCAAAATTTCAGCTCATTTAAATGAAAAAAACCCATGCCACAAGACGAGTGTTGATTTAAAATAAATTTTTTGCTTTTGCATTATACAGGGTATTCCAAAAGCATGGAAACCTCTGAAATGCGGCCAAAATAAGCGTGAAAAAAAATCAAAAACATCATATCAGACGTATTTTTTTAAGAGGAATCGAATGTTGACCTTTGATTTGACCTTGAACATAACCTCAAAGCTACAGCGACCCAAAAATTGATTTTTCAAATGGGGACCCCCATTTTTTATTGCAGATTTGTAAAGAGCTGAAAATTTTACAAAGGAATATGTATTTTGTTTTTTTTATGAAGGTCATTACAAAGATGCTACAAACACAAATAACAAATAACCTAAAATTAAACTTTTATTTGAAATTTTGCTGAACTTATTTTTTTGAAGGTCTGAAACTTTTGAGGGGGCGTCCCGCCGTTTTAAAAAAAATGATGTAAAATATTGTCAGTCTAATGTATATGATATTTTATGGGTATGTGGTTAGCCAATTCGACTGTCACCCCGACCCCTGCCAAATACCATATTGATATTTTTTCACATCACTTAAGACCCTACACAGCATCCCACATAGGATCCTATATAAGATCCCATATAGGAAACTTGGTCGATTATTATACCTAAGAACTTATGCAAGTTCACATGTATATTATAAAGGAAATTACATAAGATCTTGCATATGATCTGACGTAGGATCTTGCGTATGTTTTTTTATAGAATCCGGTGGAATATTTTCACCTAGCATGTCCGCGGATGTACACGTTCTATGCAGTTTGATAGTCATTTGTGTTTTCATAAAATCTTTGTAAAAATATAGTTAATTTTTTCTATAATTATTGAATTTTTCAATATTTTTTAAGCTCCAATTATGTAATGCGAAACAGAAAAAAGAAACTATATGATCCTGACCATTTAAATCTATTTAAAAACTCGAATCAAGTTTTTGAATGTATTTTTCAAAAATCTTCCTCTTAATTAATCGCAGTAAAAGCTAGGTTTCTGAGTAACACTGATTTTTTGTACCAAAATTTCATTTTGATAATATTTATTTCCATGGTAAATTTTAGCAAACGAATATATCCTGCGAATGACAATTTTACCACACAAAATTGTAAAAAACAAACAAATGTGGATGAGGATACTGCTCATGACAAAATAACATCTTCAGAGAAAAAAGAAAAATTGACTGTAAGTATATTTCTTAGCACTGGGTGGCATAAGTTCACGCTTAATGCACGCTTTGCCGAGATTTAAGTTGCTCATAATAGCGTCGCGGCGTGAGGTTAGCGCACGAGCGTAGCGAGTAGATTCGTTTCCCAGCAGAAAATGTTAATAGAACGAATTATGGTCTCTGCCTATGGTAGTCAGTATACTATTGTTATTATTGCTGCGTATTCTATGCAAACAGACAGCTCTTATTATGCTGTGTTTACGTTTTTATTTGGGAAACGAATCATTTTAGATTTAGTGTACTTAAGATTAACGTTGAATCAATGATAGTATAGGCCGAGAGCAAAAGATGAAGGCGCTGCCGTCGCTTTCAACATGTTGTGTTATTGAAAATGACCGGGAAAGTGCGCATAGTTACCACGGGCATTTATCTGTCTTTTTTTCGTACCTAGCGAGTAAAATTAAATAAACTCTCTCATTGAGCTGAAAAATACTCACTGTATTTATATAATAATTAATTTAGGAGACACAAAACTTGATGCACGATACACCTGAAGAGTCGTGCTCACCAGTTGAGTCCTCGGCAAAAGAAAAAAAAAAAGTATGACAAATTACCCAAAACCTTGCGTCGTTTGAATGGCAGAACGTATCGCAGTAATGGTAAACTGGATAGTATTACAAAGTAAGATATAACAATGAATAATCGTACTGTATTACAAAAAATTTTCAAAAATGATGATCATAAATCCGATCTTCAAAGTAAATATTATCGACCAATCTTTCCGTAAAAATAACGTCATCGTGATCTGATCTAGAAAAATTATATTCATGTAACCGTTTTTCAATAAAAATAAGGGTACCGTGACCGAATTGTCCGACACAGTTTGATGTAACGACAGTTACGTAATTCATTTATTCTAACCGATTTTCATTCACTGAAAAAATTATCGAGCTCATTTTCCCAAATTGTCGAGGCACGAAAACTCCGTGGTTGCTCGAGCCTCAGCATCTCGACATAGAGCCACAGCACCGCAACATAGAGTGACAGTAATGCGAGATTCGAGGAGATACTACCTCTAGAGCTACCAGGTGTAGCTAGGTTTACTCATGAAGGGGCACTACTACTCGACATCGACGCGCTGCGGCTCGATCATCGAGGGAGTATCGACGCTTTGCGCTGCGGCGTCGAGTGCGAGCAGCGAGATAATTTTTTCAATGTACATTATCATGAAATTAAATTTTGAAAACGTGACGGTCACATAACCAGTTTTGTAAAATGATGGTCGTTTTTCTTAAGATTTTAAGTAATGGACTTTCATGTATTGATGGTTATGTGGCTTCACTTACTATAAATAATGACGGTAACGTGAGCGAGGTTCGCAAGTTGATGTTTATGTTACCATTTGTCAAATTTTCATCAAATGACAATCAGGTTACCGTTCTTCTAAAAGTTTCTTGTCATTTACATTTTACAAAGTGATGGTTACGTGACAATTTTAACAAAGACATTCGGAGATCTATTGTTATGACGATAATGTGGCCGCGTTTACTAAATATATGATTAGATTATACTGACCGATGCTTACATAACCAAATTTTTAAAATCTAGGGCATGTACTAAACTTTTACGATTAACTATTATTTGAATTCTTATTTTCTCTCTTTTAAAAATATGAACTATTTATATTAAAGGTATTATCAATGTTTGACAAAAGGCTGCAAGGCTTCGGCTAAGTTGATCGACGGTATCGACCACTTAGACCCTATAAATTCCCATCATATGGAATCATGTCGTCCAAAACAATCGGAAGATCTAATTATAGAGATTGAGGAATGGTTGAAAACCAAAGTTACTGAACGTTACTGGAAATTTAGCGATTTGTGGAAAGAAGCCTGTAAAATGTACATTAAAAATTAAACATTTTTAACACACCACACGCAAAACTCGATTTTTGTAACCTTAAAGCATCATTAAAACGTTTCTCGAGCAAAATGTCAAAAAACATGCTATGCAACTAGCGCACGTGGAAAATGACTTACCCAGAAGTCTTTGCACCCTCGCTGTACGCTTGAGTGAGATCGAATTCTGGGTAAGTCATTATCTTCGCGTATACATTCCATTCTTTATAACATTGGACAAATTATATGGACCAACAGTGTACCTGTTACATGATATAGAATATTATCATCGTTAAAATAGTAATTTATTTATAAATCTATTTTTTATGTAGATACCCCCAAGCTGATCATTTGATTAATTTTGACGGCATAAGATCAAATTTGAAAAAATATAGATTAAAAAATTTTCCTGCAAAAGCCCAAAATATGAATGAGTTTATTCATCAGATCAACGAAAATAAATACGATCTAATTTTGAATTATTATGACCATAAAGTTTCGGCATACCCAGTGGAAGATGCAGATAAATTTACACATATTCTTTTCTATGATAAAGATTTTATACAAAAAAATTTTGAAGAATGTACACATTTATTTATCGATGGAACTTTTAAAACCAGACCTAGTCTAAACGATTGTTCGCAAATTCTAATTGTGATGGGAGTTTTATCTGGACATGTAATAAAAATTGTCACCTCTCATGCTAACAAATAATTCCTACTCAAAATTTAAAACATTTTTTTACAGGCAGTACCGTTATTTTACGTGCAAATGTCGAAAAAAACTAAAAATGCATACGAGTCAGTATTTAACCACATTTTGAAAATTCACAAATTTCAAAACGTGAAAATTATTATGAGTGATTTTAAATGGCCTCTTCGAAAGCCATTAGATCTTGTTTTCCTATGGGTACCGCTGTTGGGTGTAATTTTCATTACGACAAAGTAAATTATCTTTTAATTACAATATTGTATTAAGGCGCGGTGCGAATATGCTCTTTCTGCGAAATGAAAAGCTATTGTGTCTCGAGCTATGATGAAAAAACATATTCATTCTGCTTGCATAAATATTTTATGCCACAAGAGCATAAAAATAGCAGCGTAAATGCGATTTTTTGAGTGAAGTGAGCAAAGGGTTTTTTTAATATTAATCAATAATTTTCAGGCTATTATAGCTAAATTGAAAAAAGTGGGACTACAGGACGTTATAAATAAATTCCAAGAATTTCGCATCTTAATAAGAAAGTTTTTGGCCATCGCTTTTTTACCCCCATTTTTATAAATTATTTCCAGTCTTACTGGCTCGACACCGTGACACCAGAAGGCTTTAGTATTTTTCCTTTGTCGAAAAGAACGAAAAATGCTGCGAGTCTTTCAACAGTATTCTCAGTCAAGAGATGGGAAAAAGATCAGTGCCGAATGATTTTTGTTGTAAGTTTTATGAAATTGTTTCAAAGTTTGAGTAAATATGCGGAAATGATAATGAAAAGAGATCACACGACTAGACTTCTTCAATGTTGATCATGTGCCCGTACCTAAACAGATTTTTAGTAATCAAATTTTATACCTTGGTTGTCAAGAGACTGTAATGTACTGACCGCCCAGTCAGCACAACGCGTGCGCAGAACCCGAAAAAACACATGCACACACACACACACACATGCATACGCTCACACACAACCTACCTTACCAACCAGAGGGAAGTTCGAAGATCGGTAAGATAGAAAGCAGACACCCACACTCGAGAAGATAATCACGATCAAAAGGACCTCCTGGGAATGCCTTCGAACTCGCGATGAAACGATGCCGCCACCCAAAAACTCCAACCAGAACGCGTTTCTCCGAAATCGGCGCAACTCCGCCTACCAAACAATCATTGGCGCTCCCTCCCTTGCCCTCTAGCCACCAAAAACCGGCGGCTTGATCACCCGACCGGCGGCTCCCTTCCTTTTCCTTCTCGCGCCGCCGATTTTCCGACGAGTATATATTGAGCGCAGTTCTTCGTTGCATCATCATTCATTCCTGAACGACCACCCGAGCATTACCACAGCTCTTGCTAATTAACTTGCGAACCGATTACATTGACGAACCTCTGTTGGACTTGAACTCTGTTAGAAGAATATCCGCAAAGGACTCAGCCGCAGAGCTAGTTAGTGGGCTTAGTCTCGAGAGTGAGTAGCGAACTTAGCCTCTGAGTTACCTAGCGAACTTCGTCTCTGAAGTATTTAGCGAACTTCATCTCTGAAGTGTTTAGCGAACTTAGCCTCTGAGCTTATTACTGGACCTAGTCCTTCGAACGAGAGCATCACAGTCGCTCATCTCCACGGCATCGTACACGAGAGAATATCTCGGTGCGAGACTCTGACGATCGAGCGCCGATACTCCCTCTTCCCCTCTCTTTAGTCGGCCTTGTGTTCGGGTATCAACTTGGGCGGATGTCCTTTTGACTCTCGGCACAGGCAGGATCGTCCAGAGGAAAGAGTTGCGTTACCGGAGTCTCACGACCCGCAGGTCATCGACCTTTCCCTTGCAAGCTCCGACTTGCCGTTCGAACGAACGGAGCACGTACACAACGAATATCAACGAGTTTGTTATATTCTGTTGGCGTGACCTCCCCCGACGTAAGTCCTCCTCGCGAGAGTCGAGGCAACATCGACCCACCTCTCTGAGGTCATTATTTTCATCGTCTTGTGCCATCGACACCAGGAGTACATCGACGACTTCTTCGTGTTTCAACGCGTTTATCGGGAATCGAACCCACATCAGCAGCTACGCAGAAGCATCGCCTCCGTACCGACCTGCATCTCCATCGTCTATGCGCCTGCGCAGAGGCCAGTGAAAGGGAAAAGCAAGTTCGGTACATAACAAGACCAAATTCAAAAAAAACTGACGGTCACATGACCAAGTTTTGTAAAATAATGGTCATTTTACCTTTTTCATTAAAACTTTTGTGATTGTGTTTTACGAATCCATGGTCACGAAACTTTATATTTACATTACTTACTGTGCCTTGATATTACATGATATTTGAAGTTGCGGTTACATGACCTTATTTATCCTATATATTACTCCTTGAAAACTTTTTAAACGTTTTTGCGTCCCCAATTTTTCTGATTTCGATTTCTAAAAAAAAAAAAAAA
>NW_019641664.1:38500-55066 GCF_000599845.2 Trichogramma pretiosum
ATATATATATATATATGTATGAATAAGTCATTTTTCCGTGAAGATTCTCAATTTTCATATATTTAGGTATATCACATCTTGCTTTCATAATAGAACTTGATTTTATTCGTTAATATTGAATATAGAGCTTAATATAAGAAAATTCATAATACCGGTAATTATATAAAAATATATCAATTTCCTGGCCATACAAAAATAACTAAGTAATTTTTTTCCGGCAAATGATGATGAAAAATGTTAAATGATTTTAGAAAATAAGCAACAGCATTTCTATCAGACTATTGGATGAAAAACAAAAAAAAAGCTTAAATTTAAAAATAATGACGTGAATTGAACTTTTTAATATTGCATCAAATAACATGCGTAAACTAATAAATAAAAAAATTGCAAATAAGTGAACTCAAATTAAAAGTTACCAAGTAGACTAACTTCAAACATGTGAATTTGAAATAAAAATTATTTCGACGCGACAATCTTGACACAAGAACATTTATGATGAATAATTGCACAATAATAAAAACTTTGTAATGAATAATTGAAACCAATAAATATTGCCGTCATATTTGGACCTAGATAGGCTAGATCTCATTACTAAGTATGAGTCTGATGTAATTGAGGAGAAAAAAAATTAGTTTTCGCTTCTATCCTCGGTATCTTTTTCTGTTCATCTAACTTCCACACCTCTTAATGATGGACAACCACGATTAGGGTTAGCTCAAATCACATAGTCATTGAAAAAGTAATTAACATGCTAGCAAATGAATGAATAAAATAATAAATTAATTAACACGAACATTTTCCACGACACTTGAAAAGTAGGAATTTGCCATCGATGTTTGCATCGTTATTACGAAATCTAAATGTAGAACTTTTGGATGCTAACAAGCATTGATAAATTCATATTATAAGGTATACTGTTCGCAGGATGCATCTAATGTCCATTATGGTATACGGATGAACTAATAATATTCAACCATTTCCACGACATTAACATGCTTTGCTTGCCGTCGACCGATCTTCGATACAATTGTTTTTAAATAGCTAGTCGATCTTCTTAGCCAAAACAACGAAAACTTATAATAACTTTCATGTCACCTTGAAATAGTTAAGCATAAGATGAAAAATTTTGATTCAGAATAGCTGTTTTTACGAAATCAGACCAATAGTATTAAACAGTAAATCGATAATTCATAAACTAACTTTGTAATATCTAAGTTCTGATGATTCGATCCAAAAACAAGAAATTTCGATAAGTCTGTAGTCACGGCGGCAGTGACTGAATACAATATGTGATTTAATATGAATTGTTTAACAAATACAGATGAAAACCAAGGACCAAGATGGTAAATGAAGTATGTTATTGCATTCTACAATATCCGCGACATTTCGTACTTTGCTTGCGGTTTACCGATGCATTTGTTTTCGTATACCAATCAGACTTTCATATCAGGAAAACCAAAACAACTAAAAATTACTTTCGAGACGAATCGAATGTCTTGAAGCATAAGGGAGTTGCAATTTTCATTCGATATAAATCTTTTTGCGACAAAAGACGGTTCGTATTCATGCATAAGTCGTCGCTACCCGAACTCACTCTAACTCTGAAATTTTTATAAAATTAGTTTATTGAAAGAGAATCCTAGGAGGTTTGCGGTGCATGTTCTGACAACAAAATGAAGGGTTTTATATGAGTAAAAAAGTTATAGGTTTCGCTGGCTTGATCTTGTGTCCGAGATCGTACGCCAATGACTTTAACAATTTCTACCATTTCCATGACATTGACAAGCTTGGCTTATGATTGACCAGTTTTTGATGCCGTGACCTTAAATCAAAAAATTGCACTTTTAAACACTAGAAACTGCTACTGTTAATGACTGTAATAACACTATGGTTATTTCAAATTATTATTTACTTGAATTTTTGAATCAAAATGGTACGTTTCGAGGCAAAAAAAACATGGTATACAGAAAGAATATGTTTCTGACCAAACATCCTTTTGGGTATCTATTTTTTCGATAATTTGTCTAAAGAACAAGAAATTTTAATAAGTCGGTAGTCTTGACGCGACTAATGAATCAAAATTGTAAAGTCATAGACATTGAATAACAATCAGACATAAAAATTTATGATCATGATGGTAACTGAAGTACGTTATTGAATTCTACAATATCCGCGACATTTTCTACTTTGCTTGCGGTTTACTGATGCGTTTGTTCTCGTGTACCAATCAGACTTTTATATCAGGAAAACCAATACAACAAAAAATTACTTTTGAGACAAATCGAAAGTCTTAAGCATAAGGGAGTTGTAATTTTCATTCGATATAAATCTTTTTGCAACAAAAGACGGTTCGTATTCATGCATAAGTCGTCGCTACCCGAACTTACTCTAACTCTGAAATTTTTCTAAAATTAGTTTATTGAAAGAGAAACCTAGGAGGTTTGCAGTGCATGTTCTGACAACAAAATGAAGGGTTTTATATGAGTAAAAAAGTTATAGGTTTCGCTGGCTTGATCTTGTGTCCGAGATCGTACGCCAATGACTTTAACAATTTCTACCATTTCCATGACATTGACAAGCTTGGCTAATGATTCATCGTTTACTGAACATACTTTCGAATATTTATTATTTCGTTTATTCGTTCAAAGAACAAGAAATTTTGGGTCGGTAGTCTTGAATCCGACAACTGAATTGAATTTGTAAAGTCATAGACATCTATGAACAATAACATAATAAAACTGATGACCAAGTTGGTCACTGAAGTACGTAATAGCATTCTACAATTGTCACGACATTTCTTACTTTGCTTGTAGTTATATATTTTCTCGATGCATTCGTATTCGCTTATTAAATAGACTTTCATATGAGTAAAACAAATAAAATTAACAAGTTACTTCATGACGCACCAAACGTCTCGATGCATAAGGTAGTTGAAATTTTTTTTGGAGTCACTCTTCTCAAGATAAATAGGGAATTATTCAACTATAAGTCACGTCACAATAAGTTTTTGGAGGTCTGTGATGCATGTCTTGACTACTAAATGAAGTGTTTCATATCAGTAAAAAATTTATTCTTTTCCATAGTAAAATCTCATGTCCGAGTTAGTGCCCTTATGATGATATCATTATTAAAAATTTCTACGACATTCACATCCTTGGCTCATGGTTGACCGATTATCTATTCAATCGTTATCGAATTCGTAGTCGTTCTTCTGATCAAAATCAACGACTACTCATAATTACTTTCCTGTCGCCTCGAATTTGTTAAGCATAAGTTGGAAAAAGTTTATAATTCGAAGTAAATCTCTTCACGACATTGGACGGATGGAATCAAACAAGGAATCGTCGCTACACTAATTCATTTTGACATTTTTAGTTTTTTGAATATCTAGAAAATCAAATTTCAGAAGGTTTTTGGTTCTGAACCTTATTCATCAATTAGGGGTCTTATGTATTTTAAAATGGCATACTTATTAATAAATGTTATTTAGTGTGTCTACAGATATGCTTGGTGAAGTGATAAAAAAATTGTCAAAAAATCGATGATCATCAAAATTTTTTTTTCACGATAGTCGACATCGTTATAGTTTTGTGAAACATTATCATACATTGAATCGGTCAATTTTTTTCACTGTTATTTGCATTTTATTTGAATGTTATACTATTCATAGGCTAGAACCAATGTTTGAGATTGTATCTAAATGAACTTATATCATTCTTTGATCTTCGCGACATTAGCGATAAGGAGGTTATACTTACAAAATTCGCAAGATTCTTTCCACTTAAAATTCGAAGGTTCTTTTAAGATTTTTTTTTATACGAATTATCCATTTCTATAGCCTTAAAGTAAAATATTTTATTACCATTTGAGAATTTCTCATCTTATTACTCATTGAGATTTTTTAATAAGGAAGAGACTTGGATAAGACTAGAAATTTTATGATGAAAAAATCGTAGTTTATATGATTATAGTTTGCAATCATTTATCAATGATATTATTTTCTGTGACATCAAGCAAGAGTAAGTTTGTCATTTCGAAATGCACAAGATCAATAAAAATAGAATGTTTAAAGCGCAACTATTTCTTTGATTCAAAAAATTTAATGGGATTGTCAAAATTGTTCACTCCAGATATTAAGTTATGACCGGAGTTTAAAACATTTCAATTATTTTATTTTATGATTCATAGATTTATTAATTGATAGTTTATGGAGCAGTTACAATTTTTAAAGAATACTGCGAATATTGAGTTTTAATTAGACCGATTAATCGTAATTCAGAGGTAAAAAATAAAGTTTTGATCAATGAAAAAAGATAAAATTTGTTATAAATTTTATTAATTTCTTATGTTTAAAAACATATATTTATTTGAATCTAACAAATTTTTCCAAGAAATGAACATTAAAAGCCCTAGGAGATCAACAAATACATTTTTAATGTATAAAAATTAGATTATTATAGTATCAATACTTGGTAATGTGTAATGTAATAATAAATGTTCTTCATTTATTTTTTTTTGTAAATATACTGAAAACGACTCCGCAAACTAGCAGCACCTCTTTTTCTCAACGAAGGAAACATATTCATTTTTGCTTCCATTTTTTCTGTACTTGCATATTCGCACGATTCTAATTCTTCACGGAAAGCAGTTTGGAAATCCTTTAGATCAGCTTCAGTCCATTTTACACGTTTAGGTTTACCTGACAATTCTGAAAAATTAACACAGAATGAGTAAAATATTATTATTAATGAATTTTGCTTATTATCGACCTATCAATAATATGAAAATTCTTTATAATCATGTTTGTTATTCATTTTGGAAAAAACTTTTGTAAAATGAAAAATGAAAAAATCTTAAGGAGGTCTGTACCCCACGGGGTCGAAGAATTTGTTTAATTAATATCTTTTTTTCTAAATCGAATTTCAAAAAACGGCTCTATAGGAACATTTGTATTATTTCTCGGAATGTGTGAAAAAAATTCAGCCAATTCCACCGACCAGATTTCTCAGAAAACGTGTTTGAAATTTTCAAATGACAATTTTAAATGAATGTCGGTAAAAAATTTGGGGTACAGACCTACTTCAGTATGTATTTATTTTCATCCTATTTGTGTAATTTTCAGTACATTCATTATTTCCCAAAAACAAGTCCCTTACCCCCTAAAGATCTTAAGATCGCCTGATAACTATGTGTTTGAATTTGTATTTAATAATTTTCTGAAAAAGCTAATACTATTAAGAGGAATATTACACCAGTTCCGATGAAAACATCGAACAATTTTTTCATGTTTCCTTTCGATTCTTCGAAATGTGGACTAAAAATATCATATGTGCATCTAATATGACAACATCAATCAGTATAGTTTAGGTCTAGTAAAAGGTGTAGTTTAGGGTCCATTTTGAGCCACTTCGAGGGTTGAAGTTTTTCGACATGTGCATTTGTATAATAAATTTATAGTTTCATTGGCTTGAATAAAAGCAGTCAGTAGTGGCAACAGCTGTTGCTATAGCTGAGCGTAAAGTTTGTGTTTAGGATTTTGAATATAAAATAATTTACACAAATATCAGATAAATAGTTAGAACCCAAGCGTCTTATCATTATTCAAATAACCCAAGGGATATTGTTCTTCAAAATACCGAAAAAGGTGTATTATTTTCTAAATAACCAAAGGGGTTATTTATCTCGTAATAACCCAAGGCGTGATATTAATTAAATGTTATTATTGAACCCCAGGGGTATTGTAAGTCTCTAAATACTCCAAAGGGTGTATCATTTTTTAAATAACTCATGGAGTGAATTATTTTTCAATCAACCCAAGGAAATTTATTATTTTCGAATTATTGCTTTAATAAGGTTACTTGCAATTACTCTGTTAAATTATAGAAAATAAAAATTCCGTACAGTAATAAAATATTATAATGCGTTGGACAAAGGGATGAAAAATTGTCGTATCGGTACCAAAATTTATACAGCACATCTTCTAGTCAATAAGAAGTTGTCATCAAGCTCAAATGTCTCAACTATTACAGTTGCATTTGATCTTTCATACTTCAAATATCTTTTCTATCTACATCTCTATAACCGTTTGACCGATTGCGCCCAAATTTTTATGACTTCCAATATGCACCACAAAGCAGCTGAATATTCGCATGCCTTTATTCTATATTGATGATAGGCAGGGAATGAAACATGTGAAAATAGTTCTAATTGATGTGAAAATAAGTAAAAAGTGGGTTATAATCATGTGAAAGCCAGAGATTAAGTGCAATTAATGTTTATACTGTTTGGAGAACAAATTTTGCTTTTCCTGGAAAATTGTTGACATTTGTCTCCTGTTTGCGCAGGTTTTTTCTCTAAGTTTTGAAGATAGATCCATAGATATCTATGGATTGAGTTTTGTGGAATTTTGATAGAAGTTATATAAAAATATGAAGGTCTAAATCAAAATTCCAAAAAACTCAATTTTTCTGAAGAATTTGCTTTGAACCAGACTTCCAAACTCAGGAAAAAACCTTGCGCACAGTACTAAAATGCTAAAATAGCATATATAATCTACTCTGAGATACAGAGGCCTATTCTCCGAATTTTTTTTCCACATTCTTTAAGGCTCAAAAAGGTCAAATTCATATTGAAAATGTAGTTGGCATTAGACTGTGATTACTATGACAGAAATACCACAGGGAAAAAAATTGGTGTAATACTCCTCTTAAAATGTGTTGATAACGAAGTTTGAAGTCGAAGAATTTTTTGTATTCATACATGCGTAATTTTATAGATATTTATAATTTATCTTACCTGAGTCATTAGATGGTTTGTTCAACAAATTCGAATACCAGCCAGTACTTTCTGGTTCATCTGAATCATTTTCACTACTTTTTTCTCTGATTGAGTTCGTGCTTGTTGATTCCTGTAGATTTCTCACGGGTTCTTTACATTTATAGTTCATCACGCCTTCTAAGAATGCGGTTACCTCTGCTGCTTCCACAGCTGTTACTTCTTGATAATATCCTTTATGCGTTGCCTCTGAATGAGCTAGATGTCGTATCAAATGGCTTGATTTGTTTCCATCGTTTTTCGATTTATTTTTTGAAGCTATAAACTTTCTAACACCTGTAGCTGTTACATTTTCCCTTTGAACAAACGATTTAAAGTTTTTGTGACAATCATCAACAAGGTTCTTCATGCATTGATAAGAGTNTGCGTGATAGTGTGTTTGGGATGCGTGATAGTGTGTTTGGGTGCGTGATAGTGTGTTTGGGATGCGTGATAGTGCGCATTTTTTTCCCGGGGGATTTTGTCTCCGGAGATTTTGTCTTGCGGAGATTTTGTCTCCGGAGATTTTGTCGCGGAGATTGTGTCGCGGAGATTTTGGCAGCGGAGATTATGTCGGTAACTCATCCCACATAGGATCCTATATAAGATCCCATGTAGGAAACTTGGTCGATTATTATACTTAAGAACTTATGCAAGTTCACATGTATATTATAAAGGAAATTACATAAGATCTTGCATATGATCTGACGTAGGATCTTTTGTATGTTTTTTTATAGAATCCGCTGGAATATTTTCACCTAGTATGCCCGCGGATGTACACGTTCTATGCAGTTTGATATTCATTTGTGTTGCCATAAAATCTTTGTAAAAATATAGTTATTTTTTTCGACAACTATTGAATTTTTTAATATTTTTTAAGCTCCAATTATGTAATGCGAAACAGAAAAAAGAAACTATATGATCCTGACCATTTAAATCTATTTAAAAACTCGAATCAAGTTTTTGAATGTATTTTTCAAAAATCTTCCTCTTAATTAATCGCAGTAAAAGATAGGTTTCTGAGGAACACTGATTTTTTGCACCAAAATTTCATTTTGATAATATTTATTTCCATGGTAAATTTTAGCAAACGAATATATCCTGCGAATGACAATTTTACCACACAAAATTGTAAAAAACGAACAAATGTGGATGAGGATACTGCTGATGACAAAATACCATCTTCAGAGAAAAAAGAAAAATTGACTGTAAGTATATTTCATAGCACTGCGTGGCATATGTTCACGCTTAAGGCACGCTTTGCCGAGATTTAAGTTGCTCATAATAGCGTCGCGGCGTGAGGTTAGCGCACGAGCGTAGCGAGTAGATTCGTTTCCCAGCAGAAAATGTTAATAGAACGAATTATGGTCTCTGCCTATGGTAGTCGGTATACTATTGTTATTATTGCTGCGTATTCTATACAAACAGACAGCTCTTATTATGCTGTGTTTACGTTTTTATTTGGGAAACGAATCATTTTAGATTTAGTGTACTTAAGATTAACGTTGAATCAATGATAGTATAGGCCGAAAGCAAAAGATGAAGGCGCTGCCGGCGCTTTCAACATGTTGTGTTATTGAAAATGACCGGGAAAGTGCGCATGGTTACCACGGGCATTTATTTGTCTTTTTTTCGCACCTAGCGAGTAAAATTAAATAAACTCTCTCATTGAGCTGAAAAATACTCACTGTATTTATATAATAATTATTTTAGGAGACACAAAACTTGATGCACGATACACCTGAAGAGTCATGCTCACCCGTTGAGTCCTCGGCAAAAGAAAAAAAAAAGTATGATAAATTACCCAAAACCTTGCGTCGTTTGAATGGCAGAACGTATCGCAGTAATGGTAAACCGGATAGTATTACAAAGTAAGATATAACAATGAATAATCGTACAGTATTACAAAAAATTTTCAAAAATGATGATCATAAAACCGATCTTCAAAGTAAATATTATCGACCAATCTTTCCGTAAAAATAACGTCATCGTGATCTGATCTAGAAAAATTATATTCATGTAACCGTTTTTCAATAAAAATAAGGGTACCGTGACCGAATTGTCCGACACAGTTTGATGTAACGACAGACATTCATTTATTCTAACCGATTTTCATTCACTGAAAAAATTATCGAGCTTATTTTCCCAAATTGTCGAGGCACGAAAACTCCGTGGTTGCTCGAGCCTCAGTATCTCGACATAGAGCCACAGCACCGCAACATAGAGTGACAGTAATGCGAGATTCGAGGAGATACTACCTCTAGAGCTACTAGGTGTAGCTAGGTTTACTCATGAAGGGGCACTAATACTCGACATCGACGCGCTGCGGCTCGATCATCGAGGGAGTATCGAGGCTTTGCGCTGCGGCGTCGAGTGCGAGCAGCTAGATAATTTTTTCAATGTACATTATCATGAAATTAAATTTTGAAAACGTGACGGTCACATAACCAGTTTTGTAAAATGACGGTCGTTTTTCTTAAGATTTTAAGTAATGGACTTTCATGTATTGATGGTTATGTGGCTTCACTTACTATAAATAATGACGGTCACGTGAGCGAGGTTCGCAAGTTGATGTTTATGTTACCGTTTGTCAAATTTTCATAAAATGACAATCAGGTTACCGTTCTTCTAAAAGTTTCTTGTCATTTACATTTTACAAAGTGATGGTTACGTGACAATTTTGACAAAGACATTCGGAGATCTATTGTTATGACGATAATGTGGCCGCGTTTACTAAATATATGACTAGATTATACTGACCGATGCTTACATAACCAAATTTTTAAAATCTAGGGCATGTACTAAACTTTTACGATTAACTATTATTTGAATTCTTATTTTCTCTCTTTTAAAAATATGAATTATTTATATTAAAGGTATTATCAATGTTCGACAAAAGGTTGCAAGGCTTCGGCTAAGTTGATCGACGGTATCGACCACTTAGTCCCTATAAATTCCCATCATATGGAATCATGTCGTCCAAAACAATCGGAAGATCTAATTATAGAGATTGAGGAATGGTTGAAAACCAAAGTTACTGAACGTTACTGGAAATTTAGCGATTTGTGGAAAGAAGCCTGTAAAATGTACATTAAAAATTAAACATTTTTAACACACCACACGCAAAACTCGGTTTTTGTAACCTTAAAGCATCATAAAAACGTTTCTCGAGCAAAATGTCAAAAAACATCCCATGCAACTAGGGCACGTGGAAAATGACTTACCCAGAAGTCTTTGCACCCTCGCTGTACGCTTGAGTGAGATCGAATTCTGGGTAAGTCATTATCTTCGCGTATACATTCCATTCTTTATAACATTGGACAAATTATATGCACCCACAGTGTACCTGTTACATGATATAGAATATTATCATCGTTAAAATAGTAATTTATTTTTAAATCTATTTTTTATGTAGATACCCCCAAGCTGATCGTTTGATTAATTTTGACGGCATAAGATCAAATTTGAAAAAATATAGATTAAAATATTTCCCTGCGAAAGCCCAAAATATGAATGAGTTTATTCAGCAGATCAACGAAAATAAATACGATCTAATTTTGAATTATTATGACCATAAAGTTTCGGCATACCCAGTGGAAGATGCAGATAAATTTACACATATTCTTTTCTATGATGAAGATTTTATACAAAAAAATTTTGAAGAATGTACACATTTATTTATCGATGGAACTTTTAAAACCAGACCTAGTCTAAACGATTGTTCGCAGCTTCTAATTGTGATGGGAGTTTTATCTGGACATGTAATAAAAATTGTCACCTCTCATGCTAACAAATAATTCCTACTCAAAATTTAAAACATTTTTTTACAGGCAGTACCGTTATTTTACGTGCCAATGTCGAAAAAAACTAAAAATGCATACGAGTCAGTATTTAACCACATTTTGAAAATTCACAAATTTCAAAACGTGAAAATTATTATGAGCGATTTTGAATGGCCTCTTCGAAATGCCATTAGATCTTGTTTTCCTATGGGTACCGCTGTTGGGTGTAATTTTCATTACGACAAAGTAAATTATCTTTTAATTACAATATTGTGCTTAAGGCTCCTCTATACAGAGGGACAAATACCGACATACCGATATTATTTTGTACCCATTTTTTTGTATTTTCTAGACTTGAAACTTCGTGGGAGTGATTATGAAACTTATAAAAATGTGCCTCTGGAGCCAGTTTTCAATAAAATGCTTAATAAAATCATTTTAACTAATTGTTTGAGAATACGTTACTTTTTAGGTTATAAAGGGGGGATAATAGAAAATCAAGTTTGTTTGAAAGTACCGGTCATTTAATTGAAAACTGGCTCCAGAGGCACATTTTTATAAGTTTCATAATCACTCCCACGAAGTTTCAAGTGCAATGGTTGACCAGAGAATGAAAAAAAATGGGTACAAAATAATTACGTACTTGTTATCGACTGAGTGTGTATAGAGGGCCCTTAAGGCGCGGTGCGAATATGCTCTTTCTGCGAAATGAAAAGCTATTGTGTCTCGAGCTATGATGAAAAAACATATTCATTCTGCTTGCATAAATGTTTTATGCCACAAGAGCATAAAAATAGCAGCGTAAATGCGATTTTTTGAGTGAAGTGAGCAAAGGGTTTTTTTAATATTAATCAATAATTTTTAGGCTATTATAGCTAAATTGAAAAAAGTGGGACTACAGGATGTTATAAATAAATTCCAAGAATTTCGCAACTTAATAAGAAAGTTTTTGGCCATCGCTTTTTTACCCCCCCAAATGATACCGCAAGAGTTTACGCGTCAATCTGACGTAATTCTAAGCTTCTTCAAAGAAAAATTAGCAGACAGAGAACTGACTTTGAAGAAGATGTCGGCCATTACCATTTTTTTAAATTATTTCCAGTCTTACTGGCTCGACACCGTGACACCAGAAGGCTTTAGTATTTTTGCTTTGTCGAAAAGAACGAACAACTGCTGCGAGTCTTTCAACAGTATTCTCAGTCAAGAGATGGGAAAAAGACCAGTGCCGAATGATTTTTGTCGTAAGTTTTATGAAATTGTTTCAAAGTTTAAGTAAATATGCTGAAATGATAATGAAAAGAGATCACACGACTGGACTTCTTCAATGTTGATCATGTGCCCGTACCTAAACAGATTTTTAGTAATCAAATTTTATACCTTGGTTGTCACATGACCACGTTTTGTAAAATAATGGTCATGTTACCTTTTTCATTAAAACTTTTGTGATTGTGTTTTACGAATCGATGGTCACGAAACTTTATATTTACATTACTTACTGTGACATAACATGATATTTGAAGTTGCGGTTACATGACCTTATTTATTGTAATTATTGTGCCTTAGTTCTGCATGTTTTTCATGTGACAGGACTTGAATTGATAAAATCGTTTTTTTTATTCAGAATGGGCATATTACTACATTGCATGTAGTTCTCAGCCATGAGTCAAGTGAACTTTTTTTACTATAGCATAATATTTTATAAACAATGTTTCTTTTATTCCAGAAACGATAGTTAACCTGACTCTAAAGTATAGAAATCGCGTAGAACGCAATAAAAATTTTGTTCAAAACAATGGTGATTTGCCGCGGTTTGAGAGTAGTGTCAAGAACATTATATTGCATCAACGTAAGTGTAGTCCAATTACGAATTCTATTATCAAATAGTATAAATCATATTCGGATTCATGTTCACACCACTCACTCAAATTTTGTACTCACAACAACTATGCTTCTTACTCTTTCTATTATATTTTTTTATTATTCAAGTGTTGTTTTTTCAAATAGATACTTCTGTTCGTGTACTTTGCAAGCCAATTTTTTGTTTTTTGCTATTCGTTGCAAATCATGTTTTGAAAAAAATCCTGTGGAAAAAACTAATTTATTCTTTTCAGAATGGAAATTATTAATGGATACGAGTGCCAATCACTCAATTGAAACATTTATCTCTGCTATTAGTAGTACGAAAGGGCACATAAGATCATTGATCGAAAAAATTGAATCCGAATTTGTGGAATTCCATACCGAGCTCAAAGAAAAATTAAACGTTGCGTCTTACGGTAAGTAATGAAAATGATTTTACGTTATTTAATTACCCTTAACTTAATATGTTTATTTCAATATGCGCAGAGGAAGATTATGATTTCGATAAGGAAATTTTTATAAACGAGGAAACATTAAGATTCGAGAAAAGGCACAACAAAGCCATAGTAGAGGCTGAAAAAACTTTAAAAGAACAAGGAATTGAGTACTCATACAGTAAGTATAAAAACATTGTCAATTCATTGGCAAAGAGCTTCCTCCTAAAAATGATAATTTTTTAAAATGGAAAATAAGGAAAAAACCATGTTTTTACACCTACCGAATGCTCTCAAATTTCGTTTTTAAGGTTGCTGACAACCAAAATTTCATAAAAGTTGTATTTTGTCCTTTCGCTGAACATATTTCACTTCTGGCCTATTAGCTGCATACGAACAACTTTATTTTTTGACTTTTATGCTATTATTTCATTTTTAAAGGTTTTTGGGGTTATTAATAAACTACAAATTTGAGTTCCTCATCAAATTTTACAAAAAAAATGATGATTCGAACATTTTTTTTGTATTTACCCTAGAAAAGTAAAGTAAAATATCATAAATGAAATTCAAACTTTGAGAACCTGTAGATCCATGAGGGATAAACCTTGAAGGCTGAAATTTTCAGGATTTTCATTTTTCAATGTATTCTTTGAGAGTACATAATTAGTTTTAATATCGTTTTTTCAAGGGGGGTTGACGTGATATGGCCCGGATATATAGATATATTAAATACACATGGTAGAGCTCTCTACAAGACTACCTGGCGGATTTTTGCTAGAGTGAAATGCCCCATACACTTGCCTTGCATCGCGTATCTCCTGTGGCGACTACAGATTACTAGACGAGATAACTCATTGTGTATGTCCATACATACACATCCATATAGGCATACGTTGCAAATTTAATCTAGTTTCTATAACTGTTTACAGAATTTACCTACGACCATTATTTCAAAAATTCCCTTCTGAACCTATCACAGACCTTTCTCTGAGAGGAAGCAATATTTAACCAATTAATTACTTCATATTATTTAAAATATATTCTTGATCGTTAGGTAATTCATTTATTGAAACGATGAAAACCAAAAAAGCCATCTTGGATACTTCTTGTCAAAGTACTGAAAAATCGGATCCTTCAGATCACATAAAAGGTATTTATAAATCCTTAGATTATTAATATGATTTCTTTAGTTTATTGTATGAATGATTTATACTAATTTGACCTAGAAAACATAATTAAAGCAAGTGCTGCACCACCACCGGTTTTGGAATTTCACGATAAGAGATTGAGATGTGAACTCAGAACCGACAAACGTCAGAATTTTGAAACAATTGTTCCAATTCAAACGATAACAGGTATTTTCTAATGAATTAAAAGAATATTGTTAAATAGTAGTAAACACAGTTGTATTTATGCAAACTCAAATTCATCATATAAACTTAAAAAAATCGCTGACTGATAATGCTTGATTATTCCTAGAAAATAATATCACGGATGAAAATCGTGAAGCTAGCGTCGCGGAAACCCCGATGATAGGCGTTGAAAGCGATAGCGAAGAATACATTCAGAGAAAACAAGGTAATGTATTGGTATTACTAACTAGTTGGACTGTTTTAGAGGGGCTCCTGTGCATGATAACCCTCATTTTTACAACTATATCTGAAATATAGGTCCTTAAATTATAGTTACGTGATCAAATTGTAAAAATTGATGGTCACAAGACCATTTCTCATAGATTGATCATCATGTTACTTTTTATTAAACTTTTTTCTGACCAAATTTCATACACAAATAATCTTCATGACCAAATTTCTAGTGACGGTCACACTACCAACATTAATAGATTATGGTAATGTTACCCTACTTGACCAACATTAATAGATTATGGTCATGTTACTCTACTTGAACAAGTTATTTTCGTGATCGATTTTGATGCACAGTCGGATCCCGTAACCAGATTTTTTATCATAAAGGTCACGTGACCATATTTCATAGATAGATACCCTCAACTGACAAACTGAACTATCTTACTCTATTTGACAAAGTTTCAGTTTTCATGGTCGCATTTCTTTCATAAATGGTCTGTGTGACCAAATTATTTGTAAATTCCATGGTCACGTGTCCAGTTATTTCAATCTTATGATTACGAGACAACTTTTTGATTTATAGTCTTGTTATCCCCAAATGCAAATGTAAAACTGTACATTCAAAACTAAATGTAAGTATTCGGCCTGGAAAGCGTACATTTTCTTTTAAACTTCACGTAATTAAAGCATATATCCCCGTATGAAAATCCGAAAAAAACTTAAATCCACGTGATACTGATATCCACGTATACCTAGGCATGGCCAGGACTTTATTCACGTGATACTTATATCCAGGTATGCTTAAGAGCGGCCAGGACTATATCCACGTAATACTTATATCCCCGTGTACCCAAGAGCGGCCAGGATTATATCTACATAAAACTGCAAGAGGCAGTAACTATTTTCATTTTGACTACAGTTTCGTAATATATCTTTTTTTTATGCAAGAGACCTGGAATATTCCAACTGGACTTCATTTTTGACTGCCAGTGCCCCCAGGGCTTCTTCGCACTCCCAGACCAACGTCGAGATTACAGTCCGGGAGCCCAACGTTCTGAGGTCTGCATGCCTATCGCAGCAAATGCTTATGCGTTTGTCTTTGTTACGAGTTCGGCCATTCTGTACGGACACCTCAGAATGGACATAATCTGACGAAGTGACCTAAGGCGATCAGCTGTATTTGCGGCCCCTGCTTGGACCTCGATATGGAATGGTGGTATATCCATGATTATTTCGTACGCCTTTGTTGGGGTGGTTCTCATGGCACCTGCTGTTCCCCTCAGTATGAGGCCCCTGAGTTTCTCTAGTTGGTCTCCAGTCCTGCCACTTATACCCTGGGCCACCTCACCACGAAGGCATAGGTTAGCCGAGGAAGCAGTATAGTCTTGTAAATCTATAGAAGTATGTTGGGCTTTAAGCCCCACGTTACGCTTACTGACCTTCTGCAGGCCCTTAGCGCCGTGCAGAATTTTTTAACCCGAAACTCCATGTGATCTTTCCACCTGACGTTTCTGACCAGAATGACGCCTAGGTATTTTGCGGACTCCTTTGCTTCGATTCTACTGCCTCAAAGTTTCAGACTCCCGCAATAATCGACGTTGTGCTTCTTGGTAAAGATTACAAGCTCGGTCTTCGCTGGGTTGGCTGTCAGACTAGTTTAGACACACCACTTATCTACCTATTAAGGATGAGTTGGGTACGTTCCAATGCTGGCTCCAGGAAATTTTCCTGAGTCAGCACCAGCACATCATCCGCATAGGCCTGTGCGTGGCAGCCGTCCACGTTTATAGTCCGGAGCAGGCTATCCGTGAACACGCATCATAAAAAAGGAGAGACCCCCCCCCCCCCCCCCCCCNCCCCCCCCCCCCGCCGAGGGCGTCCCTTGTGGACTAATGCGACTCGCCTATGTGCCCCAAGGGATGCCTAAACCTTATGGTTGCGTAAGAGTTCGTCCATCTAGTCCCCCAGCGATGGCGCTATTCCTCGGTCAGCTGCTTCCCGTCACGCAACCTCCGGTGGAGAGTGGTTAAACGCCCCCTCTATATCCATAAAGATACCGATTGCGTACCCCCCCCCCCCCCCCCCCCCCCC
>NW_019641664.1:55081-89252 GCF_000599845.2 Trichogramma pretiosum
CCCCTCCCCAGCCTGGCTTCAATCTTTACCACGGCTGCATGCAGAGCGGTCTCGGTTAAATAGCCCGCTCTATACGCATGCTGATAGGAGTGAAGTGGACCAGTCTTAAGAATCCTTTCTCTAAAGTACCCATCAACCACCTTCTCCAGTGTTTTATGAAAAAAAAAGGTCAGGACTGTAAGTCGAAAATCTTTGACAGTGGTAAGCTGCGTTCTACGAGCTTTCGGGATGAAGACGCCTTTTGCCGTTCTCCATTTCACTGGTATGCACTTGCACGCAATTGAGTCCCTGAATACTTTGACGAGAGGACCAATGAGTAAGTTATTCGCCCGCTGCAACAGAGCAGGAAATATGCCATCAGTCCCAGGGGACTTAAATGGCCCTAACATGTCTATCGCCAAGGTGACTATACCCAATCTTACCACATCTTTCGCAATCTCCCATGACCTCGCAGACAGCCTGTGGGGAGGTCCGTTTTTCTCCTCCCACCCACCTGCCCCTCCGATCTGTGGAAGTTTGCGTCCAGTAGTAGCTGTAGGCATTCTTCTTCTGAGTCGGCATAATGTCCTGGTTTCTGTATTACCTCAATCCAGCTTGTTATCCTACCTGCGAGGAGGTGGCTGGGTCTAGCAGTCTTTTTGCCCTCCTCAATGTTTTTGCAGAAGTCCCGCTAAGCCTTTTTCTGGGCTGCGGCTAAACTGTACTTGTATTGCCTCTGCAGCTCCTTGTATTTGACTTCGTCTTCCTCGAGCTTTGTGAAGCGGGCTTTGTTAAATGTCCTCCCCTTACCTCTGCTCTCTGCTTCTGAAGTGCCCACGTCAACCAGGGCACACCTCTATCCCTTGCCTTTGGTGTCACAAGCTAGCAGCTGCCTTCGTATAAGGCTTGCGTGATGGCTTTTCTGATGGTTACAGCTGCTTCTTCACAATCCTCCCTGTTCTTGATTGAGGGGGCATATCCCACCAAGTACCAATTTAGACTCTCTTTATATAGTTCCCAGGCAATGCGCCTGGGATTTCTATAGGGCTCTCCTTCCTGCACGTCCGTAGACCATGCAAAATGGATCTGGTTTTGATCGGAGAGTGACGGTTCCTGTGTTACCCGCCATCCCCGTATCGCGTGTGAGATTTTCTGGGAGGACAATGTCAAGTCTATGATCATCTCTTTGCCCGCACCCCTGAAAGTGGATACATTGCCCCGATTTAGGTTGACGAGGTTCGAGAAGTCCAGGTTTTCCAGCAGTGCTTCGCACCTACTGTTCCGCCATGCCTAGGCATTTTACATTAATTGTTGAGCGAGATACCCTCTTAATCGATAGAATTGGCTAACAACCGATTCAACTAGGGCTTTTAGTACGCTCAGGATACTGAAAGTAACTTATCGGAAAAAAAAATAATAACCCAAGTGAAAACATCGTAAACACAAGCTGGAAGAGCTTATGGGTTAAATCACGACGCGCATAGATTTTCTTGTACATGTCATAACATAACCCATAATATAAGTATTACGTGGATATAGTCCTGGCCGTGCCTAGGTTTATGTGGATATAAGTATTGCGTGGATATTAGTATCACGTTGATTCAAGTTTTTCGGATTTTTATACGGAAGTATAAGCTTTTGTACGTGTATAATCGGCAGATACAATTAAAATAACACGTGTCTTTTAGGCTGATTTTTGTTTCCTTATATCCACGTTTTTTTACGTGGATTTAGGTGCAAATAGACACAACGTATAATTAACCTTAAAAGTACTGGCTGATTTTTTTCGTATATTCATGCAGTTAAATTCTTATTATTAATATTTTTCTAGTTTGCAACATACTATTATGAAAATGTATAAAACTTTTTGATTTTGTTTTTTCTAGTATTTCTGAATAATTCTTCTTCTGGAAAGGTTGAAAAAAAGACGAAACCAAAAATTCTTCACGAAGAAACCTTACAACACAACATTCGTATAAGTAAGAATAAATAAATTTTGTTTTGTTCTTGATTTTGAGTTTTTATTATTCCAAAATGTTGAATTCCAAATAAACAAATATCAAACTTTTCCAGTTGAAAAAACAAGTTATTCGGTCGTTAATAGTGTAGGAGCAAACAAAAGTAGTTATAAATATTACAATTGAGATATTTTTGTAGTGTTTCACCAAACATAATATTTATTCATATTTTCCAGACTCATCAAAAGTTTTAATCAAGAAGAACCGAAAAAATAAACGACGTAGAAATGCATTTAAAAAAAGTATACCGAAAATAATTTACTTGATCTTTGATAATAATATTTATAGAACTCTAACCTAAAAATCGAAACTTTGCCGCTATTTTTAGGTTCTTGTGCTATAAAATATTGGAAACAATTTGTGTGAATAAGCTTTTTTAAAAAAACTCGTTGCAACACTCGTCTTTGGCTCATACAGGAACCCCCTGTTTTGCAGAAAAAGCATATTCACATCTGTTGCATAAAATACTATTACTTTGTATAATTCTAATTAATTACTTATTAATTTTAATATTTTTTTTTAGAAAATACGAGTTCGGATACAACATCGACTCTTAACCCGGAAGAAAATCAGGAGCCACTCATTCCCATTTTATCTAACCCCTCTACACAAATAATACCAAACACATTACCGATAGTCTTTACACAACCAAACTCACAACACATTTTACACCCTCAAATACCAAACACACAACACATTATACACCCTCAAATACCAAACACGCAACACATTTTACACTCTTATGTACCAAACTTTCCACAATACAATACACAGTTTTTTTATCCAGAACAATACAATACGTACCCGTATACTTCACAGATCATGCCAATACATAACCCTCAATATATTCCAATGCCACAAATACACACATTACAATCTACAGAACAACCTGTAATTTACCCATCCATATATTATAGATAACTGAATACCTGAGAGGTAATAAGATTTTTAAACTTATTACTAGTATATATAATTAATCGAAGTGGCTATTCAGGGAAAATTCATGTGTAATGCCGAAGAAAGTAAGGTTATTCATACTTTTCTAAGAAAAACTTTATTTTTTTCTTAGAAATTGAGTTTTATGGATTTTTTTATCGTTTTTCAAATTTTTGTATACGTGCATGAATTTTCCCAGAACCGTGCACCACTGAGTAATGTAATTTAATTAAAAATAATTGTCTTGAGTAAGAATTTTCGCGATGATAACAAGGCATCAGTTAGGTAGATTTGAGCTCATTTTTTCGCATTTTTTATTTAAACTATAGAGATTGAGCAGTAAATGTCTTTCAATTTTTAAAAATATTTTACTGGTTCTAATTTAGCCGTTAACTGAAGAGTTTCATTTTGTAATAAAATGATAGTTTAAGATAAAATCAACGGTGCTTATGAAGACTAGCGAAAATAATCACTCTTTTGTTTCGTAATGATTTGCAATTTCGAAAAATGTGTAATGACTAAATCTAAAAAAGAGAGGCCTTTCTCACATTAAAAAACTGTTATACTACAGTTTTAAAAAATACATTTTCTTCATAAACACTGTCGAAATAAATATAGTATGTGAGAATATGTGACCTATCAACCGCAGGTTATAATTTCCATTACCATTAACATACTTCAATAATTTTTTTTTTAAATTCATAGCTTTGAGCCGAGTTATGAGTGCAACATGGCCTATCTGGAGTACGGTGAACGTGACCTACAAAAGATGTGGTTATATAGCTTTGTGACTCGGTGTGATTGCAGCTTTTTTTTATTGTATTAAAGGAAATATGATAAAAGTGGCCAACCAAAAAATGGTTATATTATCAATTGACTCTAATACAGCGCTTTACTCAAGAAAATAAGTGAAACTCTTCAAGTATAAACTCTAAATTGTGACTGCTTTTTACACCAGAACTACATAAAGTTAACTTCTTCATGCTTCTATATGTTTTAAAAAACGAATGCGATTTAATGAAATGCACTGAACAGGAAAAAAAAATCTTTGCAATAAAAACGATATAATCTATCACCATATATGCTATTCGATAAGAAGCTAGACAGTGTTTTTATTTGCTAGACAGTGTTTGTGTGTGCTAGACAGTGTTTGTGTGTGCTAACTAGTGTTTGTGTGTGCTAGACTGTGTTTGTGTGAGCTAGACAGTGTTTGTGTGTGCTAGACAGTGTTTGTGTGTGCTAGGCAGTGTTTGTGTGTGCTAACTAGTGTTTGTGTGTGCTAGACTGTGTTTGTGTGAGCTAGACAGTGTTTGTGTGTGCTAGACAGTTTTTGTGTGTGCTAGACAGTGTTTTTGTGTGCTAGACAGTGTTTTTGTGTGATAACCAGTGTTTGTGTGTGCTAGACTGTGTTCGTGTGAGCTAGACAGTGTTTGGGTGAGCTAGACAGTGTTTATGTGTGCTAGACAGTGTTTATGTGAGCTAGACAGTGTTTGTGTGTACTAGACAGTGTTTATGTGAGCAAGACAGGGTTTGTGTTTTATAGACAGTAGTGAGGTTTTTAACGTGAGCAATTTACAAACGCTGTGATTGGTCGCTCAGCAGCGACAATAGGACGGTTAATGGTTCGCAAATACGAGTGTTGTAGTAACTGAAAAATTTTGAATAATTATCTATTGACGGTTTGAGACTAATTTTGATTAATTTTCTAGAGAGGGCGTTAGAGCGAGTAAGCCGGTCCATAACGTTTTTTTTTTTAATTTTCCAATATATTATCTTCTTTTATTCGATTTTTCTATTTTAAATATTAAGAAAAGGCAAAATTGGAAAAGATAGCGAAAGCGCGCGCAGAGCGCTGAAAGTACGGTTAGGTCAAGTAATATAATAACGATAATAACATTAAGGAAAAATTAAAATATATAGTTCATTCATCCAATCATAAAATATATCGTGAGTAAATACACGAAACCAGCTCAAAAAAAAAGCCAACTATCAATCAATGCTTATCTATAACGTTATCATTATGGTAGTAGTGAAATATAAAATAAATGTATTGGTAGACTCAGATAATGTATTTGGCGGTTTTTTTGTATCAGTTAAAAATATTTTATAGCACTCTAACCTAAAAATTTAAACTTTGCCGCTAGTTTTAGGCTCTTGTGCTATGAAATATTGTATGCAACTAGTGTGAATAAGCTTTTTCAGCAAAACTCGTTACAGCACTCGTCTTTGGCTCATACAGAAACCCCTCGTTTGGCAGAAAAAGCATATCTACACCCGTTGCATAATATACTAATATAGTCACTTATTATTAATTATTATACTAAATAGTTTTTTTTTACAGGTTCTCTCTTTGTAAAATAGTATTTTAATTTGTTGTTGTTACAAAGGCATAATTAATAAAGATCTCGTTTGGATTAAAAACAATCATCTTGTTTATTCTACTGATTTTTACATATTTTATCAATATATTATATGAATTCCTTAATATCCTTCGAAAAAGTTACAATGTGATGCAGAGCTCCTGCAAGGATTTTTACTATGAGAGAAAATGGGGGAAATAAATAAATACAAATATAATTGAAATTAAATAGTTGAAAATAAAGAAATTGTATTAGAAACGGTTCTAGGCGCCAACGCCGAAGCGGAATTAATAAATACAAATTAGGATTAAGAACAATAATTAAATAATTAAATAACTACTCACGTGATTAATTGTTACTAATTTCAAAGCTGAGAGACTCGCTCAAGGTGCGAGCTCTATGCACGAGGACGTTAGCTGCTGGCTCGATGAGCCCTAATACTAAATTAATAAATAACTTATCTAACGCGCTCTTCGTGTCTTCGCCTGCTGGTATTGGTCGCTGGTCGTGCTTATGGTGTTGAGTGGTAGGAGCAGCTTACGGTGGCGATGGCAAGGTACGGGAACTCGGGTGGCGAAGGTTGGCACTCGTGAGTTCGAGTGGCGAAAAGTAAACAACAATTACAACTATCTGATTCGTGTCACTGAATAATCTTTCAGTGAGCGCGATCGATATTATCTCCGTGCTCGAATAGTTAAATGGCGAGTGTTCGAGTGATGATGCGAAATATCTTCGTGCGACGGTTCCGAACATTCCGTTTCGAAGCGAGCGGCTATCGCCTTGTTCTCTCTGCACCCTCAGGCGGCGCTGCGTCGTCAGTCTGCCTTGTCGGTCACAGTGGATTGTCATCAAGCCAGGGTATTGGGAATAAGGGATGAGGGCTCTTGTAGCGGTAGAGACGCCCGCTACAGTACATACGTAATTCGATTTTTAGTAAAAATATTTATTAAATTATCCAATTTTGACTTACCGTTGATATTGTATCTCTCCCTGAACTGTTTCCAAGTTCTGTATTTACCACTCATTTGAAAAACGAATGATTCCGAATATTCACGTTTCCGAATTTTTTGATTCCGAAATTATTAATTTCCGAAATTTTGTTCTCCGAATTTTTCATGTTCCGTTTTCAATATTCCGATTTTCAAACATTCCGAATTTTAAATATTCCGAATATTTTCGATTCCGAATATTTATCATTCCGAAAACTGAACATGGCTCTTTTTTTAACATCTTAAGGATCAAACCGAAGAGTTTTAACTAGAGAAAACTGATTTTTAATAGGCCGAAAAATTCCCAGGTCATTACACAGTTCTTATGAGTTAATCGGAAGCTCAGCATATTCCTGTCCCGGAAATGCTCAATATTGATAATTCAATTTATTAAACTCGATCAAAACATGATGATTACATTACAAGCTTCAGATTCTCTGTATTATCTTACAAATTAGGTCATTTTGCTCCAGAATACCAATAATGCATGCCAAAATATATTATTTTTTCGATATGCTTAAAATAAATGTTACACGATTAAAGGTTGAATAGTAACCAGTAACTGAACTAAAAAGCATTCCTCTAAATATCTGAATATTCGGTCATAAGAGTTTTTTCAGTAACAAACTGACTCGTAATTAGCAGAAAAATGCTAAGGTCATTTGACAGTTCAAATAAGTTAAACGCAAGCATATTATATCTCTGTCCCGGAAATGTTCAAAATTCATAAATAAATTCATTAGGCTCAATCTAAACAGAATAATGTCATTATAAGCTTTTTATTCTCTAAAAAATCTCGAAAGTTCGTTAATTTTGCTCAAGAACACCAGCAATGCATGCCACTTATACATCAATTTTTTGATATGCTTGAATAAAATGATTCAGATGGTTAGGTTACATAGTAATCAATGCTCGAACTATAGAGCTTTTGTTTCAACATCTCAAGGAATAAACCTAAAAGTTTATAACTAGAGAAAACTGATTTATAATAGGCAAAAAAACTCTCAGGTCATTAAACAGTTTAAATAAGTTAATTGCAAGCCTATTATATCTGTATCCCGGAAATGTTCAATATTCATAATTAAATTCATTAAAGTTAATCAAAACATGATTATGACATGACTAGCTTCAAATTTTCTGTACTATCTTTAAAATAAATTAATTTTGCTCAAGAATACCAATAATGCATGCCGAAAATATATTAATTTTTCTATATGCCTAAAATAAATAATGCACGAAGATAGGTTGAATAGTAACCAGTAACTGAACTAATAAGCCTTCCTCTGAGTATCTGAATATTCGGTCATTAAAGTTTTTCACAGTAACAAACGGACTCGTAATGAGCAGAAAAATGCTAAGGTCATTCTACAGTTTAAATAAGTTAATCGGAGACCTATCATATCCCTGTCCCGGAAATGCTCAATATTGATTATTAAATTTATTTAACTTAATGAAAACATGATTCTGACATGAGTAGCTTCAGATTCTTTAAACTGTCATGAAAGTTAGTAAATTTTGCTTAAGAACACCAGCAATGCCTGCCACTGACACATTAATTTGTTATTATGCTTGAATAAAATGATTCATATGGTTAAGTTACATAGTAATCAATGCTCGAACTGTTAAGCTTTAGTTTTAAAATCTTAAGAAACAAACCTAAGAGTTTTTGATTAGGGAAAACTGATTTATAGTAGGCAAAAAAATTCTCAGGTCATTTAACAGTTTAAATAAATTAATCGAAAGCCTATTATATCTGTGTCCCGGAAATGTTCAACATTCATAATTAAATTCATTAAAGTTTATCAAAACATGATTATGACATGACTAGCTTCATATTCTCTGTATTATCTTACAAATTAGTTTATTTTGCTCAAGAATACCAATAACACAGGCACACAAAAAAAATGCTCAGTTCCAGAGACCGGACCCAGTAGACTTTATGTTTTTGGGGTCGCTGAATCCGAATCCGTCGTCGGTTTTTCGCCATCAGATCGATTTAAGGTAATTTGAAGGTCATTTAAAGGTCAAATCATGTAAAATAGGTTTTGAAATCTGAAACTATTCCCACATAGGTTTTTGAGGATGCTGAATTCAAATCTGAAGTCAGATGACCTCTACGACCTTACCTTCAAGGTCATTTGAAGGTCAAACTTAGAAAATGCGATATAAAAATCCGAAAAATATATTTTTTTATGTTTTGAGAGTCGCTGAATTCAAATTCAAGGTCATTTTGACTAAATGTTGACATCTAAAGGTCATTTAAAGGTCATTTGAAGGTCAAATCATAAAAAACAGGTTAAAAAATTGGAAAAAAAACTCCTACATGGGTTTTTGAGGATGCTGAATTCAAATCTAAAGTCAGATGACCTCTCAGACCTCACCTTCGAGGTCATTTGAAGGTCAAACATAATAAATTCGATATAAAAGTCCGAAAAACATATTTTTTATGTTTCAAGGGTCGGAGAATTTGAATCAAAGTTCATTTCTACTATACTGACTAATTTAAAGCTTATTTCAAGATTGAATTAATGAAAAGAGGGCAAAACTTGATAAAATATTGTTAATTTTGCATGCCTGTTTACCTTTTTCTTTTATAACGCACCTTTTTTTCTTCAAACGATCGGCGTAAAGGTTGCCGTTTGCGTTTAGTTCCTCTACGTTGGCTCTCTCTCTTCAACATCCAGCAGTAATCAGCCATCATTGCAACATCCCATCTACCTTGATATCGCTGCTCCATATGTTTAATATCTTGATGGAATCGTTCCCCTTGTTCGTCGCTAAAATCACCGCAGTTTTTCGGGAACTCATCTGAATGGTTATGCAAGAAATGCAGTTTGTAAGACATATTACATTTCATTTCACCGAAATTGTTTATCATTGTTGATATTAAAACTTTGTAATCATCGCTTCTGCGATTACCTAGAAAATTTTCCACAACATTTTTGAAGCTATGCCATGCAGCTTTCTGAACCTCAGTCATCTTAGTTGGAAAATTGTCATCTTTCAGCATTTTTCTTATTTCTGGTCCATCGAATATTCCTTCTTTTAATTTGGCATCAGATTTATAGAAAAATTTAGATTCTAAATATTTGTAACATTCATCGCTCTCGCTCAAAGCTTTTACAAATTGTTTCATAATGCCCAATTTAATATGTAAAGGAGGTAGTAAAACTTTTTTAGGGTCTACTAATGGACTGTTAATAACATTATGATGTCCAGCTCCTAAAGAATTTCTCTCAGTCCACTTATGGTCAGTGTAATGGTTTTTACGATCTCTGCTGTCCCACAAGCACTTGAAACATGGGTACTTTGTAAATCCAGATTGCTGTCCCATCAGCATACCTAAAACTTTTAAGTCCCCACATATTAGCCATTTATTTTCTTGGTAGTTGATGCTCTCTAATAGTATCTTCATACTTCCATATGTTTCTTTCATAGTTGTACTGTGAGCAATAGGAATAGACGCAAACTTATTAGTATTATGCAACAATACAGCTTTTAAGCTCCTTTTCAAAGAATCAATAAAAAGTCTCCATTCGTCGGTTTTATAAATATTACATTTAATTTCTGTCATTAGACCTTCAACATTATTGCAATAAACTAATTTCTCATCATCAACCTTTTTTTCTTCAAAATATTTCTTAAAACTTTCATTTCTGGTTCTATAATACGTAGCATTTGTACCATTTTCCAGCATATTTCTGCTTTTTAAAGTGGAAGCTAAATACTCTGCTCCATCTTTAGGTAACCCTAAGTCCCTTACTAAATCATTCAATTCAGCTTGCGTGAACTTTTTTACTAATGTAGATTTTTCTGTAAATGGTAAAAACTCGTTCCTTAAATCTTCTTCCTCTTCGTCTTCAGACCATTCTTTATAACTATTACATTCCTCATCAAAGTTATCGTCTATTGTATTCTTTTGTTCAAAGTTATGGTCATCAGGTTCGGATTCAATCGATAAAGTTTCAAGAGCATTCATATGCTCGTTTACATCTATCTCTTCTACTTTCTTTACAGCTGTCCCCACTGAGCTCACCTGTGCGTATATTTTGTTTCTTGTTGCTTTATTATACCCACGAGTGTCATTTTGACAAAAATAGCATTCACTTTCGTTCGAAGGCTGTGACCATACTGTTGGTTGACTGTATTTTATGTGAACATCTTTTTTTGTACTTTCCCACTGAGAAAACATTTTGCGACATTTTGGGCAAACACTATTAGGGGTCCAACTGTGATTGGTTATATCGGTATCTAATTTGAAGCAATTTTTATAAATTTGTTTGAGTTTTTCAGTGAATTTTCGCCGATCATTTTGTCTAGGAATAAATTCCGCACATACATAGCAAAATGCATCAAGATTTTTTGTACAATTATGTTTAGTAGAAGTTGTAGGTTGTGAGTTAAGGTTTTCCATAGTTATATATTAAACCCGCACGATAGGGATCCTGGTCCGATTGCAGGTGAGTCTGCCGTCCTGGAGGTGATAACCCTTATACCTCTCCAGGGCTAAGTATAAGGGCTTTCCGACTTTGACGAGGACAATGTCAACTCGTCGTCGGACACACTACGGCTTCATCCTCACACCCTATCGCCCCCCTGCAAGGCAGTGCAGTTCCACTGGCATCGTTACCTCGAAAAGCAGATGTTCGGATCATTCTACACATCCCATTTCGGGCATTTGTCACCGACATCAAACTTATCGAGGCAGCAGGAAAGAACAAGAAGATAGCAAGGTGTATTAGGATAAGAGGTAACTTAACAGAACCTTATATTTTTCCATATTAATGACATGAACGTAGACAGTGCCATCACTACAAACACTACGTTACATAGTGTAAAGATGAGTAATATCACCATGTCTGTTCACGTTATTAATACAGACAAATATGACGTTTTGTCCTTTTACCTCTCATGCCGATCCACCTTACTTTTCTTTACTTACTTATAAGAATATACTTATAGTCAATTTATTTTTACACAGCGAACATTGTTTCACAAAATTTTAAAATTCATGAATATATCGTTTTGAATGAAAGTAAAATCCATTGAAAGGACATTTCTTTCGTTTTTGTGACACAATTACACAGTGAAAAATCAAAAAACTAAAATAATATTCATATGCAATGGAGTCCTATAAAAAGTTAGACTGAAGCTATGTCAACAAATATATGATAAAATACATAATAAATAGAAGCATAATATAATATACTGCAGCCAACAGCTCAAACTCAAAATCTGCTCTCAATTCAGAATCACTCAATTCAGCTGAATTTCACAGTCTGAAGAATACATCACGGAATATTTCCTGTTTATTGCTTAAATCTTCTTCCTCTTCTAGTTCAGTTCGTTTCATATTGCCCAACTTAATATGTAAAGGAGGTTATTATACTTATTGTCTACTGTATCTTTCAGTTCAACATTGTAGTCTTCCAGTACATTAGTTCTGTTCTTCATAATAATATTCAATATTTTCACTGCATTGCTTGTAAAAAGTCTAGATCAAGTTTGTCTGATGGTTAAGTCAAGAAATAACGTTGACATAAACATGAAATATTCTGTAGGGAAAGTAGAAGAGATAGATGTAAACGAGCATATGAATGCTCTTGAAACTTTATCGATTGAATCCGAACCTGATGACCATAACTTTGAACAAAAGAATACAATAGACGATAACTTTGATGAGGAATGTGATAGTTATGAAGAATGGTCTGAAGGCAAAGAGGAAGAAGATTTAAGGAACGAGTTTTTACCATTTACAGAAAAATCTACATTAGTAAAAAAGTTCACGCAAGCTGAATTGAATGATTTAGTAAGGGACTTAGGGTTACCTAAAGATGGAGCAGAGTATTTAGCTTCCACTTTAAAACGCAGAAATATGCTGGAAAATGGTACAAAAGCGACGTATTATAGAACCAGAAATGAAAGTTTTAAGAAATATTTTGAAGAAAAAAAGGTTGATGATGAGAAATTAGTTTATTGCAATAATGTTGAAGGTCTAATGAGAGAAATTAAATGTAATATTTATAAAACCGACGAATGGAGACTTTTTATTGATTCTTCGAAAAGGAGCTTAAAAGCTGTATTGTTGCATAATACTAATAAGTTTGCGACTATTCCTATTGCTCACAGTACAACTATGAAAGAAACATATGAAAGTATGAAGATTCTATTAGAGAGCATCAACTACCAAGAAAATAAATGACTAATATGTTGGGGCTTGAAAGTTTTTGGTATGCTGATGGGACAGCAATCTGGATTTACAAAATACCCATGTTTCAAGTGCTTGTGGGACAGCAGAGATCGTAAAAACCATTACACCGACCACAAGTGGACTGAGAGAAATTCTTTAGAAGCTGGACATCATAATGTTATTAACAGTTCGTTAGTAGACCCTAGAAAAGTTTTACTACCTCCTTTACATATTAAATTGGGCATTATGAAACAATTTGTAAAAGCTTTGAGTGAGAGTGATGAATGGTTACAAATATTTAGACTCTAAATTTTCCTTTAAATCTGATGCCAAATTAAAAGAAGGAATATTCGATGGACCAGAAATATGAAAATTGCTGAAAGATGACAATTTTCCAACTAAGATGACTGAGGTTCAGAAAGCTGCATGGCATAGCTTCAAAAATGTTGTGGAAAATTTTCTAGGTAATCGCAGAAGCGATGCTCACCAAGTTCGAATATCAACAATGATAAACAATTTCGGTGAAATGGAATGTAATATGTCTTACAAACTGCATTTCTTGCATAACCATTCAGATGAGTTCCGGAAAAACTGTGGTGATTTTAGCGACGAGCAGGGAGAGAACGATTCCATCATGACATCAAACATATGGAGCAGCGATATCAAGGTAGATGGGATATGGCAATGATGGCTGATTACTGCTGGATGTTGAAGAGAAAGAGAGTGAACATAAAGGACTAAACGCAGACGGCAACCTTTAGGCCGATCGTTTGAAGAAAAAAAGGGGCGTTACAAATGAAAAAAGTAAAAAGGCATACGAAATTAACAATATTTCATCAAGTTTTGCCCTCTTTTCATTAACTTAACCTTGAAATGACATTGATCTTAACTTTTTACAGCTTACTCAATCGAAAAGCTGAATTCCTTAGCTCAAAAAACCTATACACAATCTTTTTTCGATACTTTGTCGTTTTCAATAGATTTAATCTTGAAATAAGCTTTAAATTAGTCAGTATAGTGGAAATGAACTTTGATTCAAATTCTCCGACCCTTGAAACATAAAAAATATGTTTTTCGGACTTTTATATCGAATTTATTATGTTTGACCTTCAAATGAACTCGAAGGTGAGGTCTGAAAGGTCATCTGACTTTAAATTTGAGTTCAGCATCCTCAAAAACCCATATAGGAGTTTTTTTCCAATTTTTTAACCTGTTTTTTATGATTTGACCTTCAAATGACCTCTAAATGACCTTCAGATGTCAACATTGAGTCAAAATGACCTTGAATTTGAATTCAGCCACTCTCAAAACATAAAAAAATATATTTTTCGGATTTTTATATCGCATTTTCTAAGTTTGACCTTCGAATGACCTTAAAGGTAAGGTCGTAGAGGTCATCTGACTTCAGATTTGAATTCAGCATCCTCAAAAACCTATGGAGGAATAGTTTCAGATTTCAAAACCTATTTTACATGATTTGACCTTTGAATGACCTTCAAATGACCTTAAATCGATCTGATGGCGAAAAACCGACGACGGATTCGGATTCAGCGACCCCAAAAACATAAAGTCTACTGGGTCCGGTCTCTGGAACTGAGCATTTTTTTTTTGTGTGCCTGTGTAATGCATGCCAAAATATATTATTTTTTCGATATGCTCAAAATAAATGTTAAGCGAAGATAGGTTATACAGTATAACCAGTAACTGAACTAACGAGCCTTTCTCTGAATATCTGAATATTTGGTCCATAAAGTTTTTTACAGTAACAAACTGACTCGTAATGAGCAGAAAAATGCTAAGGTCATTTGACAGTTCAAATAAGTTAATCGCAAGCATATTATATCTCTGTCCCGGAAATGTTCAAAATTCATAAATAAATTCATTAGGCTCAATCCAAACATAATAATGTCATTATAAGCTTTATATTCTCTAAACATTCTCAAAAGTTCGTTAATTTTGCTCAAGAACACCAGCAATGCATGCCACTTATACATCAATTTTTTGATATCCTTGAAAAAAGGTAACAGATCGATAAAATTGGTAGTTATCAGTGCCTGAATTATTAAACTTATAATTAATTATCTTAATGAACAAACATAAGAGTTTTTAACTGGAGAAAACTGATTTATAATAGGCAGAAAAATTCTAAGGTCATTAAACAGTTTAAATAAATCAATCGAAGGCTTATCATATCCCTATCCCGGAAATGCTCAATATTGATAATTAAATTTATTAAACTTAATCAAAACATGATTATGACATGACTGTCTTCAAATTCTCTGTACTATCTTTAAATAAGTTCATTTTGCTCAAGAATACCAATCATGCATGCCAAAATATATTAATTTTTCTATATGCTAAAAATAAATGTTACACGCAGATAGGTTGAATAGTAACCAGTACCTGAACTATTGAGCATTTCTCTAAATATCTGAATATTCGGTCATAAGAGTTCTTTATAGTAACAAACTGATTCGTAATTAGCAGAAAAATGCTATGGGCATTTTACAGTTTAAATAAGTTAATCGGAGACTTATCATATCCCTGTCCCGGAAATGCTGAATATTGATAATTAAATTTATTAAACTTAATCAAAACATGATTCTGACATGACAAGCTTCAGATTTCCTAAACTATCTTAAAAGTTAGTTAATTTTGCTTAAGAACACCAGCAATGCATGCCACTGACACATTAATTTGTTGATAAGCTTGAATAAAATGATTCAGATGGTTAGCTTACATAGTAATCAATGCTCGAATTATTAAGCTTTAGTTTTTTACATCTTCAAGAACAAACCTAAGAGTTTTTAACTCGAGAAAACTGCTTCATAATAGGCAAAAAAATTCTCAGGTCATTTAACAGTTTAAATAAATCAATCGAAGGCTTATCATATCCCTATCCCGGAAATGCTCAATATTGATAATTAAATTTATTAAACTTAATCAAAACATGATTATGACATGACTGTCTTCAAATTCTCTGTACTATCTTTAAATAAGTTCATTTTGCTCAAGAATACCAATAATGCATGCCAACCCTGTTGAAAAAAATGACGTATATTTCGGACGTCTTGCCCGGACAATATAATTGACGTTATTCATGACATCATTCAGCGTGTCTGGGTTTGGAACAAAACCGAACGTCATTTTCAAGTTAAAGTAACGTCATTTTATCCACTGGCCGAGGGCTTCTTACTTAAAATGATAACATTTTACCAAAATAATGTCAACATTTTCTCATTAAAACTGAATGTTATTGAAGATGAAATAACGTTATTTTTCATCTGATTGAGAGTTGTTTGTTAAAAACAATACATTTTTTTTTGAAGAAATTAATATTAATTGACATAATGACTTAATTTATTCGTAAAATGGTAAAAAAAAAATTTTTTAGTTTTTTATCATTTATTGCATAAATAAATATATGATTTATTAGAATACAAAATATTATTATACATTAGCATTATAACATATTATTATACATAAGCATATAAAGTAAGATTATGATATCATACCAAAACGAATGACTTATAATTAATATGAACCTAAATTAGGCAAAGGGGTTATGTACATTTTATTTTGCAATTCAACATGCNTTTAAGAATATATATGTAAAAGTACTCTACGAGTATTAGTTATGAAAGTCGAAAATCGGTCCGTCACAAAGCTTCCTCTATGAGGAAGCAAAATCATTTTTTATCATTTTCTGATATACTGATGCTGAATCTGATAAATCAAGTTCCCTTATCCAACTAATTCGAGGACGCTTAGTTTTTCCAAATGAGTCTTCAAAGATTCTCTATTTTCTAAGTGTTTGGCGTAATCTAGAATCAATGAATCTGGGTCAGTTTCATTCAAAAATTTTTTGAGTATTATCGCACTTCTGCTCATTCCAATATTCCTACAAATTTTATGTACAACTTCTTTAGCAGCTTGGACTTGTTGGACAATTTTTCCATTCCCATTCTCAAATCCATAACCAGAATGTGACCATAATGGACCCCAGTTGATTACGCTTTGTGTTAAGTGCATGAGCTGGTGAACATTGGAAGTCATAGCAGATTTGGTAGAGTACTATTCTGTCAATGCTATGAACGTTTTTATTAAATGATCTGCTTCATAAATTTGTTCTATACTGATATTATCTTGCAACAGAATATAATAAGCCTTGGCAAGATAAGACCAATGTTGAACAAAATTTTCAAACCTCGGAATTTGCAAAAGAACAATCGTACTGTAGTATAATACCCAATTTTCATATTCTCGCGCTTTCGAACAGCTTCTTTCGCTAATTGTACGAGAAAATCTAGTTAATTTACTCGGTACCTTAATATCTTGAAGAATATCATCAATTAATTTAGTTTCCTGATTACTTAATGAATATAGCTTGCCACTTGTATCTAACCAATATTTTGCAAATTGCTTCGCAATACCAAGGTTAATACAGTGCATAGGATCAGGAACGAATCCAGTTATAATATTAAAGTTAGTCAAATGTACCAAGGCTGATTGTTTTAAGACTCCATACACAGATTGTCCAGATTCAACGGATTGTTGCATATGTTGCAATGTATCTTGATGATTTCTGTTAGGAATTACATTTTCCATAAGGATGTACTTGACACATCCACCTCTTCCTATACGTATATAATATCTTGGGTGTAAGCACCAATTACATCCAAAATATCCGTTAAATTGTGTGATACCTTCCATGGGTGCACGCGCAACAGAATCAACACAAGAACAAATGGTATACACGAATATTTTGTGAAATTCGGGTGGCATACTGACCGTAACACCATCATTTGCTAGCCTATTCATTTGACTTACAAACGGTTGAAGAAACACATTCATGTCTGGTTTATGCTTTCCAAACCACAATCCGCACACAATGGAGTGATTCATTCTCACTTTAAGAGGGGATTCGTTGATTACAATTTGAATCGGCCATACAGAAAACGTAGAACTTTCGAATATTGGGGAACCATCCCTATTAAAAGTAACCGTTACAAATTTTTTTTTTTTTTCGTCAGGCAGAGGATTCATCAAATTCTTATAACATAAACCATCATAAATATCTCTAAAGCCCATATAATTTTCATTTCTTTTTATTGACACCGATTCGTAGTAAGACCAGTTTTCTTCTAGACATTGAGCAATTTCTTTTTCGGGGTTCATTGATACGAAATAATCAAAATAAGTGGGGTCTTTCAAACCAAATTCAAATTCACATGGCACACATCGTGCCATGTAATCACTTTCACGATCAAATTCTTTGATATAGCCTTTACACTTAGGGCACAATGCATGATAGATGATATTTTCTTTTTGATTAAATAATTTATCAACTAAATACCTCGATTGAGGTAAAACAGAAGTTGATAAAAATAAATTCAACATTTTGAATAAATCTGCGATTGCTGTTTGCGATAAATTATGAATAAGGGCATATTTTAAAACTGCGAAAAAAATTTCAGGAACGCTGACATTAACTCGAGCGGGAATAATTCCATTTGCTTCGTCTTTGTCTAGTAACATTTTCAAGTGATTTTCCGGTCCTTCTACATTTTCTCCCATTTCAATCGTTTCATATGCATAGTCGTCTTCAATTCATTTTGCTCTTCCAGAAAGTCGTTGCATAAATCTAATTCCGAATTCTGCCTTGAATCAAAGAATAAGATTATGTATTATTTGAAAATCATTGGAAGCCTACTCTAAAATTATTTACTTAAATTCATATAAATTTCAATCATTTTACAAAGATCCTTCCAGCAGGGCAAAATTATTGATGCAACAAGTCAAGGTGAAATATGTGCAATGAACGATACAGGTCTATTGTTATAAAAAAATCGAGAGAAAAATGGCCTGGTTTTTTTCAAATAGAGCATGCTGCTATGTAGCTTACAAATTCCCTTCACAATAAAAATCGTTTTTTAATGGAGTGTAGAGGAAGTAATCATATTTTCAAAAGTATTCACGTAAACGATATAATAAAAAAAAATTCGAATGTCACTGACTACCAAAACCTCGCCACACTTATTGAATAGGATAGGATACAGGAAAAGATTGCTCTGGCACCGTAAGGTGGCGCATCTCTTCGCCCAGTATCAATGCTAGAAGCATTATGCTTAGTCTGCTGTCAAACTTTAAAGGTCCCATAAAGTACTATTCAAAACTTATTTATCAGTTGAAAAGACGTCTTGACATAAATTATATCATGATCAGTAGATGACGTATTTAATATTGTCATTTTGTGAGTTTTGAAATAACGTCTTTCTATGATGTTATTATTTTGAACAAGGGTTACAGTTATGTAGGAACGAAGGACAAGAAATATAAATATTCTTAACAGTGAGGAGCTTTATTATTTGAGACTAGCTCGTCTCGGAGGTTGCCGCTGAACTGAACTCTCCGATTCATTCGTTTTATCGCCTGGCGACGATAAAACAAAAGGTGAACATTTTAGCAGTTCAATTACTTAATTATACATGTAAGACTACGGTGAAGTGAGTCGCCACATCACCCCCCCTACGCAGTATATATCACAGTAATTAACAAGTGTTGAAAATAAAAAAAAAAAAACAAGTAACAAGTATTAACGAAAAATATTAAATATCAAAATGAACATGTCGGTTAGTTCGGTTGTTGATCGAAGACGACAACTGCGAGGCACAGGAAACGCCCGAAGTAGTGTCAAGGTCTGGATTGTCCACAGAAATTGAATACACGTCGTTGTCCAACACGTAGGCAGGTTTCTAGCGATCGATTGACACGGTGACAGCTTTTCCACGAATGCTGAGCTTGAAAATTTTCTCTGTGCGTTCTAACACCTTCCAAGGGCCGGTAAAAGGTGTGTTCACCAAAGCTTTCGAAATCTTGTCGTCGCGCAAGAAGACGTAATCGCAGTCACGCAAATCTTGAAAAACGAAGACGCGAGGCTTGCAATGCCTGGAGGCTGGTACCGGTTGCAAACGGTGGAATATTGCACGAAGACGATGTAGTAAACTCGCTGGATCCGTGATGTGAGCAGGAGTCGAAGTTTTTAGCATCTCACCGGGTAGGCGCAGCGTCTCACCGTAAACCATTTCGCTAGCAGTCGACGAGATGTCCTCTTTGAAAGCTGAGCGAATACCAAGCAGCACGAGAGGAAGAGCTTCGAGCCAATTTTCGTGTTGATGGGCCAGGAGCGAAGCTTTCAAGTGTCGATGAAAAACCTCGACAATCCCGTTGCTCTGTGGATGCCAACTACTGGTATGACGAAGCTGAATGCCGAGATGTTTAGCGACATCTGTGAACAGGTGAGAAGTGAACTGGCCACCACGATCCGTAGTCAACACATCAGGACAGCCAAAACGGGAGATCCAAGCTTGAAGAAAACCTTTGCATACAGTCTCGGTCGATGTATCCTTCAACGGCAGCACCTCAGGCCAGCGAGTGAAGCGATCGATGATGGTCAGACAATACTTGAAAGAATCTACAACAGGCAAGGGGCCAATCAAGTCGATGTGCACATGTGAAAAACGCTGCGTGGTATGTGCAAATGAACCCAACGGCGAATGCACATGTCGAGTGATTTTCGATTTCTGGCAGGGAATGCATGAGCGAGCCCAAAGCGTGCAGTCTTTTCTCATCGAAGGCCAAATGAAACGCTCGCTTAGCATCTTGTATGTCCTTTTGATTCCTGGATGATTCAAACCATGAATCAAATCGAATGCGGCGCGCCTGAACGGAACCGTGAGGAAAGGACGTTGCTTGCCGGTTGAAACATCGCAGTAAACAGGAGTGCGTAGGCCGGGAAGCTCGATCTTCTTTAAGCGCAGAGATGTACCAGGATCGGTGAGAAAACTTTTCAAAGTTTCATCAGTAGCCTGAGATCGTGCAAGCTCTTCATAATTGATCGATGAGACCGCTTCCACACGAGAAAGTGCATCGGCGACTATGTTCTCGGCTCCCTTGATGTATTCTATGTCAGTTGAAAACTGCGAGATGAATGACAGCTGATTCAACTGAATCGGTGGCAACTTCTCCTTCTTCAGCGTAAATGCGTGGATCAAAGGCTTATGATCTGTATAAATTTTGAAAGTGTAACCTTCCAAGGCGTGCCGGAAATGCTGGACTGCTGTGTAAACCGCTAATAGCTCTCGGTAATAGGCTGGCCAACTAGCTTCTTTCGGCGATAATTTCTTCGAGAAAAATGCCAAAGGGTGCCAAGCGTCGTCGATCCACTGATTCAAACACGCGCCGACAGCAGTTCCGGATGCATCGGTGAAAAGGCCCAGTGGTGCGCCGAGACGGGGGTGAGAGAGCTGTGTCGCAGTTGCGATGCTGTCTCTGCAACGAACGAAAGCTTTTTCCAAGTCCGGTGTCCATGTTATAAGCTGTGATCCTTTTATGAGTGGCTTGCTAAGAGCGTCGTATAAGGGCGCTTCCAACTCGGATGCATGTTTGACGAAACGACGATAAAAATCGAACATGCCGAGAAAACGTCGAAGGTCGTGAGCTGTCTTCGGTAAAGTGTAGTCGAGAATAGCTTGGACTCGATCTTCAGGCGGGCGAACACCTGCCTCTGACACCAGGTAACCCAAAAATCGAACTTCCGGCTGGCCGAATGAACACTTGTCGAGATTAATGACAAGGCCGTACTCGTGTAGGCGCTTGAATAAAATCTCGAGATGTCGGCGGTGCTCCTCTTGCGATCTTGAGTATATCAAAATATCGTCTATGTAGACGTAACAAAAGGGTAAACCTCGAGTCACCTCGTCGATGAAGCGTTGAAACGTTTGGCCAGCGTTCTTCAATCCGAATGTCATGTAAGGAAATTCGTACAGTCCGAAAGGTGTGGTTATGGCAGTCTTGCAGATGTCGTCCGGGTTGACAGGTATCTGTTGATACGCCTTGACTAAGTCGATCGTGGAGAAAATAGTCGATCCTCCGATGTTGTTGGCGAAGTCGTGTATGTGACGAACAGGGTATCGATCCGGGATTGTTCGGCTGTTGAGTCCTCGAAAATCGCCACAAGGTCGCCAACCATTCTTACCCTTACGTGCGAGGTGCAATGGTGATGACCACTGGCTTTCGGAAGGACGGCACACACCTGCTTGCAACATCTGGTCAAATTCGGTCTTGGCAACTTGAAGTTTCTCGGGCGCCAAGCGACGAGGACGGCATGACAGCGGCGGGCCAGGGGTCGTGCGTATGTGATGAACAGTCGAGTGCTTGATCGGTCTCGGCAAACCAAGAGGTCGAAGAAGATCCGGAAATGCCGAGATGATGTCCGAGTAATCGCCGCTTGCTGCTACAGTCTTGACGCTGCATTGCGACGAAAACTGCATCGACGCAGGCGCGAAGAGGTTCGTGGAAGCGTCAATCAAACGCTTTCGTCGACAGTCGGGCAGCAAGTCGTAGTGTGCGAGGAAATCGGAGCCCATGATCGGCTGCGACACATCCGCAACGATGAAACGCCAAAAGAAACGTCGACGAAGGCCCAAGTCGAGAGTCAATCCGTGAAAACCGTATGTCTTGATTGTGCTGTCGTTGGCGGCGTGAAGTCGAAATTCCGTTGGTGCTCGACGCTCACGCAATAGACGTCGTGGAAAACAGCAAACATCTGAGCCGGTGTCGACGAGGAATCGGTGCTTGGTTGATTGATCCGTCACGAACAGGCGGCTTTTCGACGAGAGACAGTCTGTCGCCGCTACTGACCGTCTTTGCCGTTTCCCGGGCAAAGGCACTTCTTCGCCTTACTGCCAAAACGGAAACAATACCAACATAACTTGTCAGAGTCACGTGGTCGGTTCGATGATTTCGAACGGTTGCGGTTGCGACTGTGGTTGTGGCTACGGCTGCGACGTTGAGGTGATCTCTCGACATTACGAGAGCGTAGTGCGCTGACCTCCAAGGTAAGCTCTCGAATGGCAGACAAGAGAGAGTCATTGGGAGGGCATACCTGCTCCGCTGCGTCTGCGACCGCGTGCACCGAAGAAATCGGAGAAATCTCGACGATTTTGTCTGCCAAGTCCGACAGTTGCTCGAGTGAAAGCTCTGGTCGGGCTGTCAATACGGCCTGGACGTGAGTAGGAAGACGCCGGAGCCATAGATGACGCAGAAGGTTAGGTTGTACGGCGGTCGGGGAAGCAAGCGACTTGAGGTGTCGCAAGAACTGCGATGGCTTGCGGTCGCCGAGCTCTTCGTCGTGGAGAAGTTGACGAACTCGCTGCTCCTCTGATGTCGAGAGACGTTGGATGAGATGTTGTTTCAAATTCGTGTAAGGTTCAACACCCGGAGGATTGCTGATGATGTCCTCGACCTCCGCGGCTGCACGAACATCCAGTTGAGAGATGACATGGTAGTATTTTGTCAGCTCAACGGTGATGTCAGCCAAAGCGAACTGCGCTTCAGCTTGCGCGAACCAGACGGCCGGCTTGTCCATCCAAAAAGCTGGAAGTTTCACGGCCACGCGATTGACATATCGCGGAGGAGCAAAGCCTGCAGCGGCTGCATCAGCTCGTTGTTGTTGCTCCGCAAGGAGGGCGGCGGCGGCAGCGGCTGCATCGGCACGTTGTTGCTGCTCTGCAAGGAGGGCGGCGGCGGCAGCGGCAGCGGCGGCGGCAGCGTCATCGGCGAGAGCTCGCTGGTGTAGATCGGCGTTGCGACGAACCTCGTTGTCTCGTTCCAATACCATCGTTGTATCACGTCGGGGTCACCAAATTGTAGGAACGAAGGACAAGAAATATAAATATTCTTAATAGTGAGGAGCTTTATTATTTGAGACTAGCTCGTCTCGGAGGTTGCCGCTGAACTGAACTCTCCGATTCATTAGTTTTATCGCCTGGCGACGATAAAACAAAAGGTGAACATTTTAGCAGTTCAATTACTTAATTTGTAACACTGCAGTTAATTTTGAGCGTTACTATCTCGGGTGAAAGTCACCTTTAGAGGAAACGCGCGGGGAAAGGAGGGTGACAGGAGTAGTCAGTGACCAACTCTTTCTTCTATCGTAATGAACACTTTTTATTGGTTAAGGAAAATGGCTAAATTACATAAGAAATATATATTGATGGCTTAATTTCATACAAATATCGTTTCGGCTTCTTATTTCGGCTTCACAAATATTCTCAGTAAGACTATGGCTTAGAAGTCCTCAGACGGATAGCTCTCCACGTAAATACTCACACACAGGTAACGTTATCACACTGGTACAAACCGATATCCCAAAGAAAAGAGACGACTTCCACAATAAGTCAGAGAAACGACAGCCCAAAAACGGAGCACGGCTTTGCGTGCTCTCGCTACGACGACCCAAGAGAGAAGAAGGCAGGGCCCCCGACTCCGCGGCATCGCTGCGCTCGGGGCGCCGTATTTCCCCTCATCCTCGGCCGCTGATTGGCCCAGCCATCGGCTATACGCGCGGCTTGATCAGGCGGAAATAATGTCACAAATTATACATGTAAGACTACGGTGAAGTGAGTCGCCACAGTTATAGGGCTATAATTTTTTACTACTGGCAGGCTGGCTTTATGTTCAAAATTAGTACAATATTCAACCGTATTAATAGGGTTTGGATCTTCTACAAGCGACTTTCAGAGTTTAAAAATATAGTTATTGCACATGAAGCAGGCCGTACAGTTATATAGTTATCCCAGGTGAAAATATCACGCTAGATCTGACCTCAGATCTGATTCTAGAACTGATAACAGATCCAACCCTAGATCTAGAGTGAGTTAAAAATGAATAAGTAATTCTAGATCTAGGGTCAGATCTAGAGTGAATTGAAAATATAATATGTAGAAACAGTACGTTCACCTATAACCAAGGGTTTTAAAAATTTTTGTTTTTGAAACAAATAAAAATTATAAATGTTTAAAATTTATTTACCAACATGTTACAAAATTAATAAAAATGGGTTTAATATTATTTGATAATATTTGATACAAATAAGTTTGGTTAAATCTTTCTTATTCTATGATCGAATTTCAACACATAAAAATAACTAAAAATATTAAAATATTTAAAATTATGTTCAAATTAGCTAAGCAACCTCATCCTCGAGTGCTTGCTGTTACATCTCAATCAATTTTTTCATCTCTTCTTCATATTTTGCAATAACTTCGGCGTTTAGAAGCCACTCGCCACTGTCGAGGTCGAATTTTTTTTTAAAATTTTTAAAATAAGGTCTCAAATCCATAATTTTACTACTTAATTTTGAACCGAATTGACCCATGTATTTGCCGATTTTTTCCTCCGGTACATTCTTATCTTGCAGCCGTTCACGTACCATGGCTGAAAAAAAAGAAACATTTAAATTCAGCCAAAAAAAATCGAAAATTTGCATTTTTATGAACGAAAATAATTTTAAAGTATATACTAATTTATACCGTTGGATTCGTCATAAAAAATCCTAAATTTTGGTGGAGTCAAAAATTTTCGAATATTTTTTTTGTTCATTTTTAAACGTTGCAAAGTCGATTTTTGGATTTTTAAGCGAAAAAAAATTAAAAAAGTACATTTTTATCGATGAAAACGAAGTCGTAGAGCAAAACTGACTACGGGATTTGATTCTACAGACAAAAATACTTAAGAAAATGTATTGTCGATATTATTTTTACTCTCGAAACACAGTTTGAAATAAATTGAATGGTTGACCGATTTTGCTCCTATTTTGGACCACGTTTTTAAACTTCAAAAATCGATCGACACCGGTTCCCGACACTTTTTTGAGGTTTTGAACCCGGCTTTCTTTTCGTAAAGACTTGAACTTTAAGAATCGCCATGACGTATACGCGATTTTTAACATTTTTGCAAAAGCGAACCACCCTAATCTGTACATATTTAATACAATTCATTAAACTCAATTTACCTCACAGGAACAATAACAATAAAACACATATGAAAAATAAACTCACTTCTGACTCTTCAGTGTGTGGAGACGTTGAATTTGTTAATTCTTTATTAGCGGATGGAAATTTGATCCTTGATAGGCTGATTTTATATTCCAAGTCATTATATGATTCTAAAAACAACACAACAAGAATAACAAAGAGTCACCATTGATTTCAGCTGCTTACACAGCTAGAGTTGATGCAGTTAAATGTCTCATTGAAAATACAGAAATCAATGGAAAATATAAAGTAGAAGCTTTAACGCTTTATTCGCCACTGACAAAGATTTTTACTATTAAAAAAAGTTCATGTAAACTTGCACAAAGCTATGATAGTGAGGTAGATATATTAGTTTATTTATCAATTAATTTTGCTTAATTTAAATCACAAAACTGCGATTCAGACAAGTGTAGAGAAGGTTTTAGTAAACTTATTCCATTTTATAATAATTGGTTTAAATCACAAATAGTGGAAAGATTAGAAAGTATTGAAAACAATCAAAATACTATACTCCAATACCTGCACTTGATCAAACTGTCAATATCACATGATCTGTCAAGATTTGTACAGTCAGTTTCTGATTTTAAGTTCATCCTTTCATACATTATGAAATTTTTAGTTTCATTTAAATTCATGATAACAATCATTCTCTCAAATGATTCATCCTCCACAACAATAAAAAAATAGAAACTTGAATAGCAATCAGATGTGCACATAACATCCAAGCAATAAAACATTGCAGCGATAAAAATGATAATGGTTCACACCCTTGACTTCAACTGTACAATCTTCTTTTTCGCATTTCCATCTTGCCCAATAATGATCATTAATTTTGAAGTCTTTTTCGGTTTTCGGAGCAAATGGTCTGAAAACAGGTTGCGAAGAAATATATTCACGTTTGCGTAAATCCTTCACTTCTAATCGAAAACATTTCGTTTCAAATTGAAATCTAACTAATGCCCATTTCATTTCCATTATGATCGATTACTTTTTCAGTAATTAATAAAACTATAAAAGAAAAAAATTTTACTCAGGAGATGACGCAATAACCAACAAATCTTTTTTGATGAGTGGGAATACCACACTGCCTCCTACCGGCTACCACTGACCAGTCCTAGACCCGTGGTTTTCACGCCTTGGAATATTCTAGACGCTTCACGATATATTCAATTCCTTGGTATTTGCAAAGGGAACAAGAACGTATATTAACCTGCTGCATACCGAAAGTTCACTCGTGTTTTAAGTGATAGGTTACAAGATTTCGAATTAGTTTATCTGTTAGAAAATAAAGAATATAACAGTTTATTCTATCAGAAATTATTTTGTAATAATTCGATAATTAGTCAGTAATTAGTTTGTTTATAAAATATTAAAGATTCACAAGTGACAAGCGTGTACGAATAGTGAAAGACTTTACTTTACTTATTAATCATGGATATCGTAACCAAAAAACTTTATTTCAAAACAAACCAAAGTAACCTTTTGTCTAAATATGCATTAAAAAAGGCAAAATCGAAACATAAAATAAAGCCATTATTATCCTCTAGAAAATCGATAATTCAGAATCGTAATCAGACAAATAATCCCTGCTGAAAAAAATCAACCGAGAAATCAGCTGAAAAATCATCCGAAAAATCAGCTGAAATTTCAGCTGATTTCTCACGCCAAAATGTCAGCTGATTTTTTCCAAAAAGGAATCAATAAAAATTCATACCACTCGCTGGATTAGAAATATGTATTGTTGAAGAAAGAACTTTTATGCAAGTCTACAACGACAAGAATACTTAGCTTTTTAAAATTTTCAGAAGTTCGAAGATATTTATGGACAATATAAGGTAAGTGAAATTTTTTTATAAACAATTATTTAATTTAAACTAATTAAATCAAGTGAAATTAATGAAATTCCCACATAAATCATTGATTATAATACTTTCTAAGAAAAAAATTTCACAATACTAGGAAATATATAGTCTGAATTTTAAGATGATTTAGGTGACATTATAATCGTGAAAAAATACACATTAAAATCAATTTTAAAACAAAAAATTTCTTTTTATTGATGCGTCTCGAATAGCGACAAAATTATTCATCTTTTCATGCTCAAAATTTTCATTATTTAAACATTTTCTTTTAGCTCTTGACTATACTAATAAAACAGTTGAAATTTCTTTGGCCGGATAAAGCTTCTTAGATGCTTGTTTGAAATCAGTTTATATGCTCACGTAAGTTTCGTGAACAAAGTGTTTCAAAAAGGACTATAACTTTATGATTTAACAGCTTGTGTAATCCTGTAAACAAATCTTTTAGTAACGGAACCAGTTGTATTTAATTTTAATAATGCAATAAATTAGAAACTTCACAAATCGCGTATTTTCCTTTTTTTCTTTCCAACAAAACACATATTTTAAAAATAGATTTTGTCTCTACTGTATTTACCGTTTTTCGATCTGAGATATTTTTTCATTTTTAAATTTGGTGAAAAAGAAAAATTTTTAGTTGATATTTTATGATATTGTAGGAATTCTTTTTGATTTTCTTCGTCTAACAAAAATCACAATATTTGCACGTAGGTCCCATTTTCCAACACCGCCATCGAGTTATTTGACTTTTTTTTTTTTTATCTTTACTGACTCATATTTGCAGTCATTCTTGGCAATTTTATGATATATTTTAGAATTTACAGACAGTCCTAGGAACGTTGCATCCTCTTCATTTATATACTCATATTTTCCAAAATATGTGATACCGTTTGGCGTGGTGAAGGCATTCTTCAATTTAGATCCAAGGACTTCATTACAATATCTTAATACATCGTAATTTTCTATTGGTGACAGAAAGTTATTTAGTATTAACAAACTATGATTTTGGTTGACATATCGCACGATTTGATGACTGGCTCCTCGAGCACATTTTATAGCATTCAACATGTCTTTGTTAGCAGATTCAAAACAAAATGTTGAGTTAGCCCATACTGGTCCCCAATTAAAAATTGAACGGCACATATGTAAAAGAATATGCGTATTATAAGTCATAGCTCGTGCTCCATGAGTTTCCTCCATATCTGCTACAAATTGGTGGAATAAATTATTAGCTCGGTTCATGTCAGCAATTTCTATTTTATCTTGTAAAATTATATATAAGCCTTCCACAAAAAGTAGCCAGTGGTTAAATTTTGCTATAGTCAAGTGTTTTTTCAGGAGAGGAATTGAATAATATAGTACAAAATTTTCCCACTCACGAGCCTTCCAGTCGTTTCTTTCAGAAATAGGTCTGGTTAAACGTTGCAGTTGGTTAGGGGGTTTTATGTTTTCTATTTTGTCGTCAAGTTCTTTAATAGTATTATCGACCATGTAATACAAAAAATAATCTAGCATTTTTGCAGCAACTCCTTCCAGGCAGCAATGCATATAATCTGGAATCATTCCTTCAATAATATCGAAATTAGGCAGATTGATTAATGGAGAAGGATATTTTATACCCAGAGGAGCTTCCGATTCTTCTAATACATTCAACATTATACTGACAGTTTCTTGGTGTGTTCTTAACTGTGGAAGTATGCTCCTCAAAGGGTATAACATAGCTCCGTCTTTCCAACCTGGATGAAGGCACCAATTACATCCATAGTTTCCGTTGAATTGCTTAATTCCTTGCACTGCTGCTCTAGCTGGAGCGTCTACGCAACATGACACAACAAAAGGTCTTATTGTAATATTTTTATTTTTTATTTTGCATGGAATACCAGTGGTTGTGATAACATTAAGCATATCAACGAATTTTTGCAGGAAGACACTCATAATTGGTTTGTTTTTGTTGAACCAAAGACCACAGCAAATAATATTATTCAATCTATCTTGTTTTGGTAGCTCATTTACCATTATATACAATGGCCAAATCGATTTTTTTGAGCTTTTGAATTTTGGAGCTCCATCGGTATTTATAACCATGGTAATGAAGGAATTTTGTAATTGGAAAGGAAGTTCTGCCCGAAATTTCTGATACCTTTTTCCATCGTAGACATCCTCAATACAAGTTTGATTAGGCAATCTTCTCATTACATTATCGTAGTGATCTTCGTATGTCTGTAATAAATCTTTGATTTGTGAAGACGGATTAATTAAAGAAAAGAAACTTTCATCTGTAGATTGTTTTAAATTCATAGAACAGCCACAGACGTTACATGTTTCGGGTAGTGTTCCTTTACCGAATTCGCCTAAATAAAGTGAACAATTCGGGCAAACTGCGTGGAACTCCACACCTGACACAGGATTTAACAATTTATTATTAATGTATTTTGAGCTTGGCAAAACCGGACAATCAAATAATGTGTTTACAAGTTCAATTAAATTGATTGTTACCGAATTAGGTAAATGATTTGTGACACTAAATTTCAATATCATAAAATATAACTGGCCATGAGTCACTTGAGGCTTATCAGTTATCAATTCTTTGAATTCACAACTGTTCATGAATTGATTTAAATTTTTCGGATTCCAAAACGAGGAACTTCGTTTTTTTTCGGCATCATCATCTTCTATGTATTGTAACGAATATATTATTCGTTATACTCTCTCCCGCCTCTTGGGCAAAAGCCTATACAATATTATTTATTACGCCTATTTTATAATATTTATTGATTGATATTCGGCTGTTGCCATCTATATTAATTGTCGCTTGCCGTCCGATGGACCGCGGCGTGACGAGCGAACGCTGGCAGCAGAGAGGGAGAAAGAGAGTATCTTTGAGGCTCGTAGCCTCGTGACAATGGCATACGAGCCGATTCCTATTTCGGCAATTACCGCGAGATGTAACGTAAAGTAAACTCACCCGCTTTGATTATTTGGAAGGTTATTTTTAGTGAATCAAATCCGTTTGCTCTTATATTCTTTTGTGCCTTGCGAGCCCAGCGGTTCCTAGTTGAAGGACGTGGGCCGGTAGCCGAGCTAGGATCAACAAGCCCTTGGTGAGTACCTGACCGTCGACCCAATACTCTCTCTCTCTCCAGCGCAAGCCCGTTAACGCCCGGTTCGGCGGAAGCCTTATTAATCTTGTATTACCGGCCAGAAGGCCCATGTTTATTTAAATACCAATACTAATCTACTTATTCACTATTTAATAAATTCATTTCTCTAGTTTTAATTTAAAATATAGACTATTGGTTATTTCCGCCCAACCCTAGCGTGTTAGTGTGTGAATGCATTATTTTGTAATCTATTTACGTGGCAATATTCCGAACCCACAAGTTAAGCATTACAGTATATTGCTTCATCTTGATTATCATTTTCCATATTTTCATAGAAGCTACATTGGAATTTAGAGTTGGCCCCGCTCGATTCAATTTTTCGCGCTAACGCAGGCGAAAATGTGCGTGTAGAAAAAACACAGCCAAACGCTCTATGTAGAGACAGCTATTAAGTCCAGGACTGACACATTTTTGATACTTTTTTTCAACCGTTGTATTTTTACTTAAAATGAGGTCTGAAGAGTTCGCGAATAAGCATATTCTACCCAAAATTAAATAAACTTTTGGAAGTCGACATTTTGTCTACCTAAAATCATATTTCACTAATTGAAATCGTCATAACTTTAAGATAAGGATATATGGACGTTTTATTTTTACCTAAGACGCCCGGATTTAAAAGATTTTCATACAAAAGTTAGAAAAGAAATTTTTTTTTTCGAAAACATGTTTTTTTCCATAACACCATCCATAACTCTTGACTTTTTTATTGTATCAAAAATCTGACACCCGATTCAGAAAGTTCATTAAATTTTAAGAAGAATATCGAAAATGTATCCGTCCCAGACTTAACGGATTAAAATATCAAAATCTAACTGATCTTTGAATTAGAAATATATATTTTTTTTGTGCATTACTTTGGTTGCTAAATCATTTTCAATGTAAAAAAAAAAAAAATAAATAAACTTTTGTTTTATTCACTGTCGGCAGTTTGTAATAATTAACTGATTCCATAATTATTTAATTTTGCTTCAGATATCAGGAATAGTGCACCCCCCTTTCAGGGATTAAAGGTGACTCAAATATTTTCAATATTCTATATAGAGTTTTTAAAATAACAACAGTATTAAGCTGTAAATGTAAAAAAAATTATGCAATAGTATGACGAAAAGTATTTTTTGCTTACTATTGCATAAAATTTTGTATGCAACAGGTGCCCAGCTTTTTCCGAACAGTGTGTAAAAGCGCCTTTGGGCACTTGTCGCATAAATAACTATTTTGAAAAACAGATACAGCAGCCTTTTCCTATATTCCATTTTATATTCTTTGTTCATTTACATATTTACAAAAAATTTAATGCACTGAACCTTATACTATAAGTATTTGTCACATTTTTTATCAGTGTATTGCAAATGGATTATGAAAGTTATTTAAGGGGAGTTATACATCAATTTTTTCCCTTATGCTATTTGTATAACATAAAGAGCAGTTTTTCTAATTTCTACAATCTACTTTCATTACCTATAAATTACACTTTTGGGCTCTCCAAAAAGTGAAAAAAATATAAAGCATGCGCTTCTGCATCTAAAAATAGCTTATTTTGAACAGAGTTTTTGTGGTAGATAAATTTAGAACAAATCAAAATCTTCAGAAAGAATTATAAAAAATCTAGAACTGATTAATTATCTAGAACTGATAAAAAAAAATAAATTAAAATTCTAGAAAACTTAGTCTATGAAGAGCATCTTTCTGAAGATTTTGATTTGTACTAGAGTTCTCTTCCACAAAAACTCTGGTCTGAACCTTGGGCACAGTAGAAAAATGCTGAAATAGCAAAAATAAGCTATTTTTAGTAGTAGAAGCGTATCCTGCATATTTTTTCACACGTTGGAGAGCTCAAAAATGTAATTTTTATGTAATAAACTCAAAAGTACCATAAAATCTTATATTATGTTGTTGTTGAATAAAAGCATTAAGAAGAAGAAGCCTTTGAAACAATTTTTCAAATCTGGCATTATTTCTTTTTCAAGTATTTTGTTTGGAAGTTCTTTGGCAACTTGGATACCCAAAAAATAAATTAGATAGCTTGTATCATAGAGCCATTGCATTGAAACTGTTCCTGATTCTTAGCTCTGTTATTAAACTTTCTGTTTAAGATTTAAAAAGTAATTACAATTTTTTTATTAATTATTTGGTTAGAATGTATTATTAAAACAGAATTTTACAGTTATCAAAAGATGAATAACGTGTGAAATTTATTTAAAAAACAATTACCTTATTGTTAAATTTGTAGGTAAATTATTTATTAAAAAAAAGTTACACTACAATTACACGTAATTGAACTTTGGTTAAAAGTTGACTTTATCAAGTTCTTTTTATTAAATTGGTCATTAGCCATGCAATCTTAAGAAAATCATTACATCCAGTGTAAACAATCGCACATATACTTTAATACAATTGATTGATATAATTTCACTCTTCTTCTTATAAAATTAAAATCAAATAGAATACTTGAAAAGAAATTTTTTATAATTTATTAGTTTTGGAATCTTTATCAAATGACAAAACTTAGAGTCAATAATAGTTTCAGAGCAAAATTTAATGTAGTTTAATTATTTTTACATTTAAAATATTTAAATTGATCAAGGGGGAACTTCTTAAGAAGTTTGCTAAAATTTCACAACATATTTAAAATATAGAAGCTTTATAAAGAAATTTAATATTGTGACGTGCGAGGTTTTGGGCACTAGCCCATGCTCGGCCTGCCGTCTAATTATTTCTTACTGAGGCTCCGGTTAGCCTATCGTTGAGTTTTACCTCAGAAGGGGTCGAGCCGCCACCAAGTGCGCCGCGAGCGTCGGCAGTCCAAGCTGAAAATAAGTGAGAGAGGGTCGCGAAAAGACTACGAAAAAAATGTACTTTTGCACACAAATAATCGTTCTTTATTTAGCTTCGACTTTCCACTATCATTCATACAATCATCACTGCAATCGCGCTTCACTTCGCAATGTCATCTCATTTCTTATCATTATCATCCTCTCATGCCTCGGACGTAATTGATTATACGCGAGTCCAAGGGGAAAACGCGTGGATTACAACGGTAGTCCGACGCGAGTCCCAGTCAAGTGCCGCGTAATTGCACTGCGCGCAATCGGCTCGTTTCCCCGAAATACGGTCGACACCTTCGCTCTGCTCGCGCTAGCAGACGCGCGATTTGGTCACACACGACCAAGACGAAACGCGCTATCTCGCTTGCTCTTACAGGAGCGTCCAAGGCGGAAGTACCGCTTCGCAAAAATGGCCACGCGCCGGCCTGAAACGCGACACGTGGACTCGAACCACGTCTTGAATGTCCAAGGTCCTCGCGACAATTACTCCGATCTCCACTACTCGTACTACAACGATTCTACGGCGAACTTCTTATTTTCTCTTCTACATTCACACTACGCAATCATACAACACTCTCACACATCCGCGCGACCGACCAAGCTTAATCCAATTTACAACCTTCTTCGTCGCTCCGTTGCCTCGGCCTTTATTCTCGATGTTGACTCCCGCTGTCCCCCAGCTGCTCCGTCCTCGTGGTCTGCCCGGTCCAAGGGCTCTTGCCTCGCCTCGGAGATGCCTCGGACGATTGATCAGAAAAGTCGCTGTACAGCGAATCGCGCGGCTCGCTGCCTTCCGAGCCTCACGATCGCCTCGTCACCTCGCAACTCTTCTCTCGTCGCACTGCACTCCAGGCTTAGGCTCAACCTCTCCACGAACACAACACACGAACTTCCGCTGCACGCACAGCTTGTTCACGACCGACTCTACCGCTGCCACACAGCTTGTTCACGACCGACTCTACCGCTGCCACACAGC
>NW_019641664.1:90747-103815 GCF_000599845.2 Trichogramma pretiosum
GAGAGAGACGCGAGCGAGAAGTTCGAGAGAGGCGAGAGCGGGAACAGAATGACCGAGATAGAAGAGAAAGAGAGAGACAAGTAAGAAAACGGAAAATAAAATTTTAGTTATATTTTATTAATTTTTAAAATTTTTAACCCTAGCGAGCCGGAAATGCAAACCAAGTGGATCCTCTCGAAGAATGTCGCATCTCTGGCCCTGGAAAAGTTCGGCTGTGTAGGGAATACAATGTATGGATCAATGAAGCCGACATCACATACATGCAACGCTGGCTAGATAACCCGAGAGAGCTAGTCCGGCGTTTATTGAAGAAATTGGTCGGTGAACATCATTTGATGTACATGTGCGCTCGTGGCAGATCCAGGAATACTCAAGCCATACCCGAAGACATCATAAGTGCTGTTGAATGTAAGTCTTATTCTTTTCTTATATTCTAATATAAAAAGTATTCTTTTCATAATTTTAATTATATGGTTTATTTTACAGACTACGTAAATCGCAGGTGCACATCAACGCTGAGAGTCGTCGACTTTACCAACGTCATAAATATGATGTGTGCGTCTCTTCGAAATCCAAGGAGATGAACAATATTATAATTGATTATAATTTTATTACTATTAATTTAATGTATTTGTTATTCCAAGTATGCTGATTAATAAATCATTTTATTCAGCATTAAATCTGTATGATTGTTCAAATTTTCATATAAATAAAATGTTAAATATAAATAAAAAAAATAACATGATCATTTCTTTATAAATAAATGAATATATATATTTTTTTTTAAATTCAATGTGCAATATATTGTGAATATATATTTACTTTTTTTCAAAAATAACGTGCAATTTATGTGCAATATATATGCAGTATATGAACATGTGTATATTTGCCACTATAAGTGCAATATATTGGCAATTACTGCGCCGATATATTGCAAATATAAATCGCCAATATATTGCACACTAGGGGGGCTCCGCCCCCCTGCTCGCTCCGCTCGCCAACCCCCCGATTAAGTTTAACACTTAAATAAAAAAAAAATGATATTTTTAGTAATAAAACGGTCGAGTATTTTATTGATGAAAAATTAAAAAAAAAATAGTCTGTAGGAAATACATTTTTGGCTAAATTTATCTAGTCCGGAAGCGGGCTACCTTCCCGTAGAAAACTGTAGGTGAATGGTTAGAATATTATCAATTTTGATTTTTTGAATCGATCAATTTTGACGCACGAATTTGGTGGTTAATTTTAGCTCTGAGTGGTACCATATCGTCAAAAGTCCATTTGTTTAATTAAATTACCAAAATGGTCGAATATGGATCTTTAAACATCATGTTCGTGTTCTACCAAAAACTTTTTGAGAAAAATGTTCCTTGTGATTTTTCTCTAAAATGCATATTTATCGAGTTATAAGCCAATGAAAATGAGAAAAACGCTAATTTCGTGATATTCGATTGCGTGTAATAACATGAAAAACAATATTTTCGATGATGTGAGCGCTTTTTATTATTCTTCGGACATCTCTATGCAAAGTCTTGTAGTTTTTTTTTCAAGATTTCTAAGGATTACCTAACGATAAATATGCATTTTAGAGAAAAATCACACAGGAAATTTTTTTCTTAAAAATTTTCTTAGTATACGAATATGATGTTTAAAAATCCATATTCGACCATTTTAGTAATTTTTTTAAACAAATGGGTTTTTAACCACATGGCACTACTTGCAACCAACATTAATTACCAAATTTGGGTTCAGCGAGTCAAAATCCATCGATAGCACCTTATTCTAACCATTTACCTATAGTGTCTTGCGGGAAGGTAGCCCGCTCCTGGACTGATCGTATTACGACACGATTTTTTTTTGATTTCTTGGAAATTTTTTGTTGTTTATTATAAAAGTACCTATGTATAAAAGTACCTTTGTATTATTATACGTGATATACGTTATTGTTATAAAAGTACCTGTCACGTATCCGGTGGATTTACGGTGGAGGAGCAGTGGAGGAGCAGTGGAGGAGCAGTGGAGGAGCAGTGGAGGAGCAGTGGGGGAGCAGTGGGGGAGCAGTGGGGAGCAGTGGAATTTTTGGGGAGCAGTAATAATTTATACGGGGAAAAACACCGGAAATCATGTAAAAATCACGTGAATTTCACATTTTTGAAAAAATTGTGGGGGAGCAGGTGGAAATTTTGGGGAGCAAGCGAACCACATCCTCTCTACTATATAGTAATAGATATATGGCCAATTGATCTGATTTTTACGCGGGTCGTTACAATCGAATCATGTACAACGGAAGAAGACGTCGGTGTAATCACTGAACATATTTCTGATATCAAATTAGAATCTTTCGCTTTGCCGGGAGCCGCTTCTTCAAGTGCACGATTCAAATCAACATTTACCAACGTCGACTCATCGCTGCTATCATCAATTTTCGTACAGGAACTCAAAAGGTTTACATCTGTGGATCCTGAAAACAATTAAAATTTTGCTTCCTCATAGAGGAAGCTTTGTGATGGGCTCCATTTCGGCTTTTGTATAGAGTAATCGTAGGGTATATTTAATGATATTTCTATATACTAGATCGAATTTCTGACACATGTTGGTATGTTTGTATGTGTGTGTGTGTGTGTGTGTGTGTGTGTGTGTGTGTGTGTGTGTGTGTGTGTGTGTGTGTGTGTGTGTGTGCGGCTGTATGTCTGTGTAGAGTGATTCCTCGATAACGGTAGCACATATCATGACGGGGTTTGGCTTATTTTGTTCGTTATTATGTAAGGATGAAGCCAGAAAATTGTATTTAGCGATAAAGGAAGAAAAAAAAATTTTTTTTCGATTTTTAAAAATTTTTGGAAATTTTTTTATGTCTGTGTAGAGTGATTCCTCGATAACGGTAGCACGTATCGTGACGGGGGAGGGCTTTTTTTGTTCGTTATGATGTAAGGATGAAGCCAGAAAATTGTATTTAGCGATAAACGAAGAAAAAAAATTTTTTTTTACGGGAAAAATTTTTTTTGCGGGAAATTGTCGTTTTCTTCCTTTTGCTCCCTCATATAGGAAGTTTTGTGATGGGATACATTTAGGCTTTCGTATATAATTATCGTAGGATATATTTAATGATATTTCTATATACTAGATCGAATTTTTGACACATTTTGGAATGTATGTGGGTGTATGCGGCTGTATGGCTGTGTAGAGTGATTCCTTGATAACGGTAGCACGTATCGTGACGGGGGAGGGCTTATTTTTTTCGTTATGACATAGGGACGAAGCCAGAAAAATTCATTTATCGATAAATGTAACGTTTTTTTTTCTATTTAAGAAAAAAATTTTTTTTTTTTTGCATTGTTTGTTTGAGATACCCGATAAAGCTGAGAGGCGCTTTCGTTTCGCTTTCGTCAATAGAAAGATGATATTAATATTTTCAAATTATTTTTAAGTTAAAAAAAAAGTATGAGGAAGCTACTTGCCAATACATTGGCAGCGGTTTTTATTCAAGTTGTATAAAAATTACTATTTGTAAAAAGATATTTTCAGATACAAATAGAAGACATAATTTGTCTTAGTTCAATATAATTTTACTATAAAAAAGAAATTTGGACTTGCGGTTGGTAAATTGTTTTTTTATGTTTACCTGGTTTTGATTTCTCAGTAATGACTGTAGCAGGCTTTTCATCATCACAACGTTCTAGAGAGACTCTACATAACTTCAGAATTTTTTCTGGCTTGTTTGACTTATCTTGTTTTGACTCATCTTCTTTACCATTACTTCTAGATCTTTTTTTTGTTTTACGAGGTTGGATAGTTGATCGATTTTTACCATCCCGGCTCGATTTCCGTAAAGATTCTGCAAAACAATTCAAAAAATTACTATTTGTTATATACTTTCTGAATATAGTACAAAACAAAATCGGAATGAGTTAAAAATAGTGCATTTATTCCTTGTATCTACGAACTTAAATTGAATACCGCTATGCATAAAATTAAAAATCGTACTTTAATAGTAAAATTTAATTGGCTGGTCTGTTTTTGAAATGAACTAAAGATTTGTTCGAAACGATTGGAATATATATTTAATTAATTTATTGTAAGAAAAATTGAATGAACGGTTAGGGTGAGTCCTTAATGCCAAGGTAGATACGATCATTAGAATCGACTCTTCAAGATATTTTTGTCACCTATATGTATGAAGAAAAGACAAAATTGCTGTTCAAATTGTAACGGTTGCGGACTTGGCGCTGGTGCGAGATGAGAGCTTGGTGGGAAAAATACGCGCGAAATTGTCGCGGCTTTTATTACAATACGTTAAACTTTTCTTCAGTCTCTAATAGTCAATCAGCAAAGCCGTTGGCATAGCCTTTTCGCCCTGGCCTGCCAAGCTCTGATTTCGCGACAGCGTCAACGCTTTTTGTGCCCAACTACTTACGCTGTTTTTAAGTCAAAAGTGTTTGTTTTTTAATACAATAAATATTCATTGTTATTTCTTTTTGTTAAACGGAGTGCACGAATTTTTATTAACGCCCGAAGTTCAACTCCACTGCCTAGCACGGTAACATTGGTAGCAGAGAGCGTGATTTTTTCACTACACCGGTAAAAGCAATATTATTTACCCAAAAATAGCGGCAATTATTTGTTGACAGCGTAACGGCCCTCTCATCGAGGCAGAAGTTAGTCCGATTCATACACAAACTCTTGAGAGAAGGTCTGTTTACTTCCCTGCTGAAAAAAATCAACCGAGAAATCAGCTGAAAAATCATCCGAAAAATCAGCTGAAATTTCAGCTGATTTCTTACGCCAAAATGTCAGCTGATTTTTTCCAAAAAGGAATCAATAAAAATTCATACCACTCGCTGGATTAGAAATATGTATTGTTGAAGAAAGAACTTTTATGCAAGTCTACAACGACAAGAATACTTAGCTTTTTAAAATTTTCAGAAGTTCGAACAGATTTATGGACAATATAAGGTAAGTGAAATTTTTTTATAAACAATTATTTCATTTAAACTAATTAAATCAAGTGAAATTAATGAAATTCCCACATAAATCATTGATTATAATACTTTCTAAGAAAAAAATTTCACAATACTAGGAAATTATAGTCTGAATTTTAAGATGATTTAGGTGACATTATAATCGTGAAAAAATACACATTAAAATCAATTTTAAAACAAAAAATTTCTTTTTATTGATGCGTCTCGAATAGCGACAAAATTATTCATCTTTTCATGCTCAAAATTTTCATTATTTAAAAATTTTCTTTTAGCTCTTGACTATACTAATAAAACAGTTGAAATTTCTTTGGCCGGATAAAGCTTCTTAGATGCTTGTTTGAAATCAGTTTATATGCTCACGTAAGTTTCGTGAACAAAGTGTTTCAAAAAGGACTATAACTTTATGATTTAACAGCTTGTGTAATCCTGTAAACAAATCTTTTAGTAACGGAACCAGTTGTATTTAATTTTAATAATGCAATAAATTAGAAACTTCACAAATCGCGTATTTTCCTTTCCAACAAAACACATATTTTAAAAATAGATTTTGTCTCTACTGTATTTACCGTTTTTTCGATCTGAGATATTTTTTTCATTTTTAAATTTGGTGAAAAAGAAAAATTTTTAGTTGATATTTTATGATATTGTAGGAATTCTTTTTGATTTTCTTCGTCTAACAAAAATCGCAATATTTGCACGTAGGTCCCATTTTCCAACACCGCCATCGAGTTATTTGATTTTTTTTTTCTTATCTTTACTGACTCATATTTGCAGTCATTCTTGGCAATTTTATGATATATTTTAGAATTTACAGACAGTCCTAGGAACGTTGCATCCTCTTCATTTATATACTCATATTTTCCAAAATATGTGATACCGTTTGGCGTGGTGAAGGCATTCTTCAATTTAGATCCAAGGACTTCATTACAATATCTTAATACATCGTAATTTTCTATTGGTGACAGAAAGTTATTTAGTATTAACAAACTATGATTTTGGTTGACATATCGCACGATTTGATGACTGGCTCCTCGAGCACATTTTATAGCATTCAACATGTCTTTGTTAGCAGATTCAAAACAAAATGTTGAGTTAGCCCATACTGGTCCCCAATTAAAAACTGAACGGCACATATGTAAAATAATATGCGTATTATAAGTCATAGCTCGTGCTCCATGAGTTTCCTCCATATCTGCTACAAATTAGTGGAATAAATTATTAGCTCGGTTCAAGTCAGCAATTTCTATTTTATCTTGTAAAATTATATATAAGCCTTCCACAAAAAGTAGCCAGTGATTAAATTTTGCTATAGTCAAGTGTTTTTCAGGAGAGGAATTGAATAATATAGTACAAAATTTTCCCACTCACGAGCCTTCCAGTCGTTTCTTTCAGAAATAGGTCTGGTTAAACGTTGCAGTTGGTTAGGGGGTTTTATGTTTTCTATTTGGTCGTCAAGTTCTTTAATAGTATTATCGACCACGTAATACAAAAAATAATCTAGCATTTTTGCAGCAACTCCTTCCAGGCAGCAATGCATATAATCTGGAATCATTCCTTCAATAATATCGAAATTAGGCAGATTGATTAATGGAGAAGGATATTTTATACCCAGAGGAGCTTCCGATTCTTCTAATACATTCAACATTATACTGACAGTTTCTTGGTGTGTTCTTAACTGTGGAAGTATGCTCCTCAAAGGGTATAACATAGCTCCGTCTTTTCAACCTGGATGAAGGCACCAATTACATCCATAGTTTCCGTTGAATTGCTTAATTCCTTGCACTGCTGCTCTAGCTGGAGCGTCTACGCAACATGACACAACAAAAGGTCTTATTGTAATATTTTTATTTTTTATTTTGCATGGCATACCAGTGGTTGTGATAACATTAAGCATATCAACGAATTTTTGCAGGAAGACATTCATAATTGGTTTGTTTTTGTTGAACCAAAGACCACAGCAAATAATATTATTCAATCTATCTTGTTTTGGTAGCTCATTTACCATTATATACAATGGCCAAATCGATTTTTTTGAGCTTTTGAATTTTGGAGCTCCATCGGTATTTATAACCATGGTAATGAAGGAATTTTGTAATTGGAAAGGAAGTTCTGCCCGAAATTTCTGATACCTTTTTCCATCGTAGACATCCTCAATACAAGTTTGATTAGGCAATCTTCTCATTACATTATCGTAGTGATCTTCGTATGTCTGTAATAAATCTTTGATTTGTGAAGACGGATTAATTAAAGAAAAGAAACTTTCATCTGTAGATTGTTTTAAATTCATAGAACAGCCACAGACGTTACATGTTTCGGGTAGTGTTCCTTTACCGAATTCGCCTAAATAAAGTGAACAATTCGGGCAAACTGCGTGGAACTCCACACCTGACACAGGATTTAACAATTTATTATTAATGTATTTTGAGCTTGGCAAAACCGGACAATCAAATAATGTGTTTACAAGTTCAATTAAATTGATTGTTACCGAATTAGGTAAATGATTTGTGACACTAAATTTCAATATCATAAAATATAACTGGCCATGAGTCACTTGAGGCTTATCAGTTATCAATTCTTTGAATTCACAACTGTTCATGAATTGATTTAAATTTTTCGGATTCCAAAACGAGGAACTTCGTTTTTTTTCGGCATCATCATCTTCTATGTATATTGCTTCATCTTGATAATCATTTTCCATATTTTCATAGAATGGACAATCATCAGGCTAAAACATTTATAACCAATCAATATTTTCTATTATAATCTTATTTTAAAGAATTCAACTGTCACGTGAAAATCGACCTGCGATTCGGGACAGTTAACCCATTGGCAGTCTCGACATAGAGCGTTTGGCTGCGTTTTTTCTACGTGCGTCCTTACAATTGCGTAAGCGCAGAACGTAGAATCAAGCGGTGCAACTTCGAAATTGTTTGATCAAGTTAAAGGTTAATTTCTTAAACTCATAAAAACTCAAGCTACATTGGAACTTAGAGTTGGCCCCGCTCGATTCAATTTTTCGCGCTAACGCAGGCGAAAATGTGCGTGTAGAAAAAACGCAGCCAAACGCTCTATGTAGAGACAGCTATTAAGTCCAGGACTGACACATTTTTGATACTTTTTTTCAACCGTTGTATTTTTACTTAAAATGAGGTCTGAAGAGTTCGCGAATAAGCATATTCTACCCAAAATTAAATAAACTTTTGGAAGTCGACATTTTGTCTACCTAAAATCATATTTCACTAATTGAAATCGTCATAACTTTAAGATAAGGATATATGGACGTTTTATTTTTACCTAAGACGCCCGGATTTAAAAGATTTTCATACAAAAGTTAGAAAAGGAATTTTTTTTTTCGAAAACATGTTTTTTTCCATAACACCATCCATAACTCTTGACTTTTTTATTGTATCAAAAATCTGACACCCGATTCAGAAAGTTCATTAAATTTTAAAAAGAATATCGAAAATGTATCCGTCCCAGACTTAACGGATTAAAATATCAAAATCTAACTGATCTTTGAATTAGAAATATATATTTTTTTTGTGCATTACTTTGGTTGCTAAATCATTTTCAATGTAAAAAAAAAAAAAAAAATAAATAAACTTTTGTTTTATTCACTGTCGGCAGTTTGTAATAATCAACTGATTCCATAATTATTTAATTTTGCTTCAGATATCAGGAATAGTGCACCCCCCTTTGAGGGATTAAAGGTGACTCAAATATTTTCAATATTCTATATATAGTTTTTAAAATAACAACAGTATTAAGCTGTAAATGTAAAAAAAATTATGCAATAGTATGACGAAAAGTATTTTTTGCTTACTATTGCATAAAATTTTGTATGCAACAGGTGCCCAGCTTTTTCCGAACAGTGTGTAAAAGCGCCTTTGGGCACTTGTCGCATAAATAACTATTTTGAAAAACAGACACAGCAGCCTTTTCCTATATTCCATTTTATATTCTTTGTTCATTTACATATTTACAAAAAATTTAATGCACTGAACCTTATACTATAAGTGTTTGTCACATTTTTTATCAGTGTATTGCAAATGGATTATTAAAGTTATTTAAGGGGAGTTATACATCAATTTTTTCCCTTATGCTATTTGTATAACATAAAGAGCAGTTTTTCTAATTTCTACAATCTACTTTCATTACCTATAAATTACACTTTTGGGCTCTCCAAAAAGTGAAAAAAATATAAAGCATGCGCTTCTGCATCTAAAAATAGCTTATTTTGACTAGAGTTTTTGTGGTAGATAAATTTAGAACAAATCAAAATCTTCAGAAAGAACTATAAAAAATCTAAAACTGATTAATTATCTAGAACTGATAAAAAAAAATAAATTAAAATTCTAGAAAACTTAGTCTATGAAGAGCATCTTTCTGAAGATTTTGATTTGTACTAGAGTTCTCTTCCACAAAAACTCTGGTCTGAACCTTGGGCACAGTAGAAAAATGCTGAAATAGCAAAAATAAGCTATTTTTAGTAGTAGGAGCGTATCCTGCATATTTTTTCACATGTTGGAGAGCTCAAAAATGTAATTTTTATGTAATAAACTCAAAAGTACCATAAAATCTTATATTATGTTGTTGTTGAATAAAAGCATTAAGAAGAAGAAGCCTTTGAAACAATTTTTCAAATCTGGCATTATTTCTTTTTCAAGTATTTTGTTTGGAAGTACTTTGGCAACTTGGATACCCAAAAAATAAATTAGATAGCTTGTATCATAGAGCCATTGCATTGAAACTGTTCCTGATTCTTAGCTCTGTTATTAAACTTTCTGTTTAAGATTTAAAAAGTAATTACAATTTTTTTATTAATTATTTGGTTAGAATGTATTATTAAAACAGAATTTTACAGTTATCAAAAGATGAATAACGTGTGAAATTTATTTAAAAAACAATTACCTTATTGTTAAATTTGTAGGTAAATTATTTATTAAAAAAAAGTTACACTACAATTACACGTAATTGAACTTTGGTTAAAAGTTGACTTTATCAAGTTCTTTTTATNGCACGTGGTCCGAGAGACGCGTCCGAGGTTAACTTGGCTCTTCCTTTGCCCTGAACCTCGAACGCGCGCTCTAGTGATACTTCGATTTTCCTACTTTATCATCCTCTCGGTCGCGCATCTCACTCGCACATTCACACATTACAGCTTGCGTCATTTTCGCGATTTACCGCTCAGTGACATCGTCACAATATAATTTAAGTAATCATAGTGCAATTAAACAACTGTGGTTATATTCTTGGTTTTTAATTTTAATTTGATATATATCATGCAATGAAAATTGTTATTGGGAGTAAAAGCGATTTATGATGAATAATAAGTTATTGTATTTTCAATGTATCAAAATATGAATGTATTTATATGCATAATTTTATTTAATTACTCACTTTGTCTTCTGCAAATGTATATTCATTTATTGGTTTGTCATTCTCATCATTATCGGTATTAGGTGCAAATATACAATGAGAATTTTCTTCAATTGACATTAATTCAACATTAGGTAACTGAAAATTAATATAAAAAATACAGCTCTGCCTTAATATATAATATTTAATTTGATCAAATAGATATTTTATGCAATAAAACATATACGTTTGTTGCTGAATTTACTGTTAAATTACTCAATGAAAAAACTTTATTGAGAATAAAATAAATTTTCATAATACTTACTTCAATCAAATTGTCAGCTTCAATATTATATCTTTGACCAGTGCGTTCAGTAATCATTTCATCTCCATAAATCAAATTCAGTTTATAATCTCCACTTCTTCTCATGATGGTATTTTCAATTGAATAAAGCACTTCTAATAAATTTATTCTTATATATCACTTTTGCTCGAAGCTTTTTCACTGTTTACAAATTGTTTGCAAGTTACTATATAACACTGAAAACTTAACTTTCAAATGTAAAAACTCAATTGCAATGATTCTGACACTGGCTTTGAAATTTTTTAATCTTCGATTGGAAATTAAACGCAATTTGAAATGAAAAATTGTTTCAGCCGAGTTCTGGATGAATTATTAGAGGACTCTGACTCTTGTTTACTTTATTTGTAACATGTATATATCTTTATATAGCTTACGGCACATTGATTGGAAGAGAACACGAAGAAAAATCATCCACATTAAACGGGTGATTAAACGATTAAGTAAACAACTTTTCACTTTCATGACTGACACGTCAAGACCTGTACTGTGTATTGTGTACATACATGCCGAAATCGCGCGATGATATTCCGAATCGCACACCAATACACCACACGTGTCCCGTCTACTAGTCTAATACCCGCACACATAACCCAACCGGCTAGTCGGCGTCACTTGAAGAGAATGTAATGAGCTCGGCAACTGCATCGGTCGCAATTCTGCCACCACTGGCAGCGACACCGGGTGACTTGGTAAGGTATTAGCGCAAAAGGTCTCTGTTACCGACGAGTAAGCGCGCCTGCACTATAGATAGGCTTGTTGGCCGTAAAAGTCGGAGTTCGACGAAGGCACGCGTCCGAGTGTGGGCGAGTTTGTGCAGGTCGAGTTCGACCGATATTTCTGTTGGGCTTATATGCCGAGAGGTCGCGGGATTTCCCCACGAGCGCTTGTTGGACAAGTTGCCTTCGTTTAGGCGAGCCGACAGATCGACGAGCGAGTCAGTCGTGCGTATAACAGTCGCAACTGCGACGTGCTTTCCCCCTCCTACTCCGGAGCAACGCAGCGGCCAGCGGTCTGATCAGCCGCCGGCTCCGCTCCCTCCTCTACCTACCCTCCAGCTCAGCCGGGACCCCGGTATAAAAGGAGCGAATTTTCGGAGCCGCGTTGCATTACGCTTCACAGTCTCTGCCTAGCAACATTCGCTATCAGCTTTGTGTGCAATTTTTGACTCTTGGACTTAGTCTAACGTACGGAGGATATCCCGGCGTTATTCTGTTAGCAGAGAGTCGAAATTCGAACTTAGCCGCAGACGCATTTATGATACTTAGTCGTTGGCGCATTAATGACACTTAGCCGCTGACGCATTAACGACACTTAGTCGCTGGTGCATTATTTGTACTTAGTCGCTGTCGTATTAACGACACTTAGCCGCTGGCGCGTTATTCGAACATAGTCGCGGACGCGATAGCGGAACATAGTTGCATTTTAATTAATTGGACTTAATCACTTTCGCGCTAATCGAACATAGCCGTCTACGCTGCCAAACCGTGCAGCTTTTCGAACGAGGATACCACAGTCGCTCGTCGCCGTCGTGCCGCACTCGGGAGAATATCCCGGTGCCAACCTCCGGCGTACAAGTGCCGGTAACCCCTCTGCCCTCTCCTCAGTCGAACTCGCGTTGAAGTGTCAACTTGGGCGGATGTCCTTTTGACCCCTGTCGCGAGCGAGACCGCTCGCGAGAGTAAAGAGTCGCGCTTCCGAGTCTCGCGACTTACGAGTCAACGACCCGCCTTGCAAGCTCCGCTTGCATCTTGAACGAGCAGAGCACGTGCAGCGACGAGTATCCGCAAGGCTGCGGTACTCCGTCGACGTGACCTCTCCCGACGTAAGCCCTCCTTGTAAGAGTTGAGGCAACGTCGGACCTCACCAACAACCAAGTTGCTGTTCATCGTGGCTCCTCCTTCGACCTGATACGAAGATCGGTACGTGCACCTCCTTCGCGATTCATCGCGTTCATCGGGAATCGAACTCGCCGACTCCCTGCCTTATCGACGCTCCGCGGACACGCCCAACTCCGTTCCGTGTACCGCCGACTCCGCTTAGCAGCGCGAGCTATAGCAGAACTCGCGGCCGGGCCGTAACAAATTGGTGACAGCGGTGGGATTTCCGAAGAAAGTGCACGATGAGTAAGAATCCATTAAAACGCAGTAGAGCGTCGCGGAGCAAACCGTTGTCGCGATCATCGAGTAATGTATGGATGGTTGACGCCGTAGATAACGAGCCGAAGCCAAAGACAAGAGCTCGAGGATCTACCCCCTCGAGGGCCGACGGCGATGACGGCGTGATTGATAATTCGCGATTTTTAAGGATTACCGAAGCGATAAAGCTTATTCCTGAGTTTGACGGTTACAATATGAATGTGAATCGATT